>NW_005054322.1:2185875-2286076 GCF_000277835.1 Geospiza fortis
ACTGTTGTGAAGATCCTGCTAACTGTAACTGGGTTTGAGTCTTTGCCAAATGGCCATCATCCTTCAACCTGACTCAGCTGCAGAAACTTGCTTTAGGTCTTGTGGGGACCTATGAGGATCATCTAATTCAATTGCCTGACCACATCAGGGGTGACAGAAAGTTAAATCACATCATTAAAGGCACTGTGCAATGTCCTCAAACACTGACAGCCTTGGGGCATTGATCACCTCTCTGGCCAAACACATCCCAGTGTTTGGCCACTACCTCAGTAAAGAAATGCTCCCTAATGTCCAGTCTAGGTGGCTTTCCTGTATAAAAAAATCCTATATCAAATCCTGTATCAAAAGTGGCTTTCTCATTATTAATCTCATTGCATTAACTGCAGAACTCCCAGCTGGATATCCCAAGAGTCATCATAGGGACATTTCAGGACCTAAATGATGGAGCTCAACTTTTTAATCCAATTTGCCCCAAAGTACACAAAGTTAAAGTTAGTCCTTGGGCCTGACCTGATAACCATTGAGGATCTCCCTGGATTTCAAGTTTTCAACTGATACATTACAATATTACAGGATGACTACATGCTACTCATACTCAAAGTTTAGATCTTTGGCAGTATCTAAAAGCCAGTTAAGGAGGTCCCCTTTTAGCTGATACTATACAAGGGCTAAAAAGGTACCAGTCTAAAGCTCTGATGGTCTAGACAGACATGAAAAACCCATGAAGAAAAGGAAGAAGAAAAATACATTCAAAACAAATATAGTGATTAGGTTACAAGGCTCTGTTAAAAAAAAAAGTTTTCTGACTTTCTGGAATTGGAGTTGTTCTATGAGAAAGACAATGATCGAAAGGGAAAAAAAGGAGGAAGGACAAGGAAAGGAAGGACAGAATATAATGAATAAGTATGGCATGGAGTATGCTGAGGTGAAAGTTTTCTCACCCAGCCTAAGTGGCATCCATACACATTTATGTTACAGTACCTAAATACAAGCTGTCAGACCTAACACATTTATGTCAGAATTATTCATGAAATTGAATGATCTCAAGAGAGGAAAGAGTTATTACTTGGATTAAACTAGTTAATTTTCATTAACATAACTGGCATATAATTACTAGTTTCACCCAAGTAGCTTATCACAGGCTCTATAGCAACCATAATTGAGATGTACTTGATTTTTTAAATTTTGTGTGTACTGCCTGAAAGCATAATTTTTTCCCCATAATAGACCTGCTAAGCCTCTTTCTTTTCCCCTTTTGTACACAATTAGCATTTCACTTAATATTTTTATATTCCAGGTAGATGCCAGAAGAGAAACAGATCTTAAAGTACCAATCACCAAAAGCCATGTTGGAGAGTTCCTTCACTCCTAAATGCATTTGACACTAATTGCTGTTTATTGAAGGACCTGAGTGAAAGCTCACTCTGACATGTATCTGGAGACTCCCTGCATCTGTTTCAGCTTTCTCTATTTCCCACTGTTGGTGCTCCACTTCACAGGACCAGCTCTCTGGTGGCTGGCTCCTCTGCCTGCACAGGGGTGTGGCCAAGACGGGGCTGCTGTTTCTTACCCACAGCAGTTCTTACCCAGCACAACAATGAAAACAGGAAATTTGAACATGTTCATTTTTCACCTATCTGTTCATTGAAAAATAAAATCAAAGGTCCATGTTGCTACTTCCTCTACCAATATTTTAATCTCAGCTAATATTGCAAGCTCTTTTTTGGTTTATGATTCACTTAACAAAGTTATCTGCAGTTAATAGTTCAGGTAGGGGAAAGATCTTCCAGAAATCTCTTGCTGGATCAATTAAAATTCAATAACATCAGAAGAAATACTTATGCAAACAATATGGTAGAAGTCATATTTATTGATAAAAATTAATATATCTGCTATAAAATTTGTAACAGTAATGCAACTGAATATTTATTTTGATGCATAAACCTGAATGTTACATACCAAATACAATACAGTAACACTGGTTTCTTCCTTATTTACATGTTTATGAAAATTGATATGCAATCCATGTTAAAAGAACTTGTAATGGAGAATAGTTACATTAGAAAAATAATATTCTTGATAAAGCATTCTTGAGGACTCCAATCACATTTTCAGGCCTCTTTCAATAAGGCAAAAATCCCTGGTACAGCATATAACTTAATTTACAAAATACAATAACTTCAGACACATCTTCAAGTTTTCTTTTGGTATGCTTTTCCTCACTGTAAAATTACTCAATTCTCTTACTAAACAGAAAGAACTTTCTATAACAAAACTTAATGAGTTCTATTACATATCACATTTAGATCGCTGTAACTTAGCGACCATAGCCGGGCAATCTTTCCCCTTAACTGTTTGCTCAATGAGCTTTTCTTAGATGTAGGACATGTAGTATTTTGAAATCATTATGACTGTGGTATCTTTCTTCAGTTTTCATAGGAAACAATCTGTCACATTTTGAAACTTTTTTTGAAATTTTATTTTATTTTAGGAACTGGTGCACAACTACATTTCCACTCACAAGAGAACGTCACAAATGTAACTAAAATTAGGCTTGGATAACTTTGAAAACATACTACTATGTGCCCAAACCCAAATTTCTTTAATACTTTATGACCCTGCCATGCTCTAGGAACTCTTCTTCTGCATAGCTTCATTACTAGTCACAGTCAGACAGTTTTAATTCCTTCAAAGGCACAAAACTTCCACCTCTTTTCCAGTGTTGCTCCTACACCAGTGAATTCTTGTTTAAACATGCGTGGCAGTCTCATCAAAAGCATTTCTATCTCATTTGCAGAGATCTAAGAAAGAAACAAAGGTAAAATTGAAGTGAGAAAGCTGTCCTGTAGCTTGTAAAGAGGAAACACTGAGAACAGATGTAATAGAGGTGCGGGGGGAGACAAATCCAGGCCATATGAAAACAGCCAACCTTTATTGTTTTTTAACCTTAGCCTGATATGACTTTCTAGACTCCAAAGCATGTGCAGATTCCTTGAAGGAATGATTTTGCTCTTGTAGATGCCTGTAAAGCATCCCCCTGTGAAGCAATGACAAGTGCCATGCTGCGGCTGTGGCCACAGAATGATATGAAGTCCATCTAAAAACTACAGTCATGGGTGCTCTTGTGAGGAGGAGGAAGCAGATGGGACCTTATTCTTCTTCTCAGCCTACGTGGTTTTGAATGCTTCTCCCAGCTCCATCAGCTTTCCTCTTTCAAAAAGACTTTAATCAGCTCCCTGTTGTTACTGAAGGCTGACTATCCATGGAGCCGCCTTCCCTCAGTCTTACCCAGTTCAGCAGCCCCAGATAATTAAGCAGTAAAGCTCCCAGTTCTGCTTTGCTCAGGATGTTTTTATCATTTTGAAACCTCAATGACTGCTCACCTTCCTAATAGGCAAGATGCTCTCATTACAGAAAACACTCACAAAGGCAACCTTTCTGGTATAATCAGTAGGGAAGTCAAGAAATGAACAATCATGGAATATGAGCCATTTTATCCTACTGCTTCTAAAGCGGTGGTCATGAAAGGAACAGCAAAGAAATCCATGGGTGCTGCCTGTTATCCACAGGTATCTCCATGGTTTGAAAGGCTTATCTGGAAATAATGGTATTTCTGCTTACTCATACTAGTTGAAACCTTCCATGGAGAAACCTTTCCTTTTTAAAACAGTATATAAACATCAAATGTGCTAATTATACTTCGCTACACCCAAGGGGGGTATGAAAATATCTATTGCCTCTTATTTTTCTGTAGAGGTTACTGCAGCAGAAAGATTAAATGATTTGTTAAAGGTGGCACCAAAACTCAGTGTTGGAGGCAGTCAAAAGCCTCAGCGTGATCCAATCCATCTTTTAAGTACTCACATGGCAGCAGAGGGTGTCTGGTTACTTTTGTGCAATGTATCTCAGCTCTGTACTCAGCCCTCAGCCCACACGGGTATGCTGACCTTATCATTCCTGTTCAGGCGAGGAATGACAGGCTAACCATGGAAAGTAATTGAAATTCATCTCTGAGATTGCATCTCTGGATCGCGCTATTAAAAAGTAATTTGTTTCTACAAGCAGTTGCTTCCAAAATAAACCAACGAGGTCAAATCTTGCAGCCCGTGTTTATTATGCAGTAGGTAGGTCCAGAGGTAGCTGCAGAGACGGCAGACAATGCTCCTTCCTTGAGGGCTCTGTTTGCAAGTCAAGAGCTTGACCCTGGCAGCCTCACAGAAGCCCACAAGTTACTCACGTGAGCAAAAACTCAAGGGCAGAGCCCATGGCCATGCACAAGAAGGGACCACAGGGTGAGAATGCTGAAGAGCTCACTAGGGAGAAGCGCTGAGCAGCAGGGATGGAGGCCAGAGAGTCCATATTTTGGAATGATTGCTGTCATCACTCCAGAGATACAGAGCTGGAGAGGTAATCCAGGGGGAAAAGCAGTTGAAACTTAGACAAATGCCATGTTAAGGAAGGACTTGAAAGATAATTGAGGAGATTGGACAGACTGGGACAAGACTAAGCAAAGTGCACATGTGGCAAGGGCACAAAGAAGCAGAAAAATGGCTGGAGGTGTGAAGCTCTGGATTCATCAGGTCTTGATAAAAGCAGATATTAAAAAAAAAATTGAAATTCACCAGTTTCTCACCTCTTTCTCCCATCTCCATCTCCTACTCCCTTTTTATTGTGGGTGGCAGTGGGCTGTAAAGCTCTAGTAAACCTGAGTTGCCATGGCCTGAAGGCAGTGCCTAACAAATTCATCATCCTTCCTCACTCATCAATGCAGCCTGTTGTAATTCCAGTGAACTTCTAGTTCAGGGTCTCCTCTGCTTTTAGTTCTACACTTTTTCATAGAAACAGAGGAAGGATCCAGGATCATCCAGAAGCATGAAGCAGCTCACCAAAGCAGTGAGAAGCTGATCTTAGCTATGGGCTGAGGGGGCTGCTCAGGAACAAAACATTACCAGGATCAAAGGAGTTGTGTTGCAAGATCTGAGAAAGCACCATCATCCAAGTATTGGCAGACATGGGACAGAGTTGTGGCTGGCCACAGCGTGACCCCTGCATCTGCTAAGCTGCTGTTTAGCACTTGGAGTACCATTCACCTGATCATTTCACACTTGAGCTTCTCACCTTCTGACTTGCTTAATATTCAGTGCAGAGGAATAAGCCCATCTGGGGGCTTGATTTCATCTCATTCTACAGCAGATATTAAAAAGTAAGTCAAGAATCTTATCCTTCAGGTATTTATTGATTGTACACTGTATGAACTGATGCATTAAACACTTTGCACACTGTTTTGTGCTGGCCTCACTGTTGTCTTGGCCACAGCTTCACTGAAATTAATACACCCAATTCCTTTACATGGCTGTGTCTGCTCCCACATGGAGACAGAGGACATGAAACATGGTCCATTCCTGTGATCATAAAGGTCCAGTGTGACACGCAACTTACAGCTTTTCAGAGAACAAAGGGCCATCTCCAAAAACTGCACAGTTTGATGGCCATGGCCACACCTGCCTCTTATTCTGCTTTTTTTCCCTGCAGCTATATTTCAGAATAATGTGTCATAAAATCAGCTGCTAGTCTTTGCCATTTAGAGCTCTGCTCTTCTGTGCCACAAAGGATAGCTAAGCAGTTTGAGGCAAAGACCTCAACACAAGCACGTGCACTGTAATTTGCAAATGAATAAAGACTGCAAACCCCCAAGCCCCATATCCCATTATCTTTCTAATGGAAATGCATGAAGAGTTTAACCTGCAGTAAAGAATAATACAATATTTCTAAAGAGAAAATAGATTTTGATTAATTTTTTTTACCCTAGAGTCCAACTGCTGCATATAAGACCAAAGATACTCTATATTGGCTCCAAAAGGGTGGACGTGAAGAAATGTGGATATGATACCTGTATTAAAAACAAACAGACACAAAGTGTTAAAATTACTTCAGACACTGTATCATTAAAATAGGCAAAATAATTCTGAAGAGTCTGTTCTGAGGTTTTTCAGTATGAATTATGACTCTTATTTTCCTTGCACAACCCAATAAACAAAACAGCACATTTTTAATACAGTCATAGTAATGTGCTAAATACAATAGCTCATCTTCAGGAATGACAGCAGTTAGCAAGTAAGTGACCAAGATAATATACTGATGAATAAAAGAATTTCTAAACAAAGCCTTGCTGGGAGCATTTCAACTACTAATTTTATGCATGATTTACCAATATAAAATTGTGGATATCGTAATAGTAAAATTATTGTTTTTTTCCCCTTCACTGGATTCTCTGTTGTGAAAACGTTTCATACAATTGTGTCAGAACCCTCACTCCCTCAAAATTTTCTAGTAATTATGCAGATGCTGGTTATGAAAAGTATTTAATCCATATTACCCCTAACTGCTGCTGAAGAAAACACAAATGCTTTATGACACATTTGCTTATTTATTTTTTCTTAAGAGAGAATATGTTCTGTCTATCTTCATTGTTGTTTCAGGATGATTATAAAAGGTATAGGAATTAAAAGTGGCTTAGGAGTCAGGATCTAAGTCTAGAGGTCTTTTTTGCAGTGAAAATCAAGTGACAGCATTAATAATGATGACCAGAGAAAACAAGATTTGGGGCATCAGTATTGCTATTAAAAGCACTACCCAATTTCTCTTCTTCTAAGCAAACAGTGAAAATACAAAATGGCATGTGTGTTACTGGCTGTTTGGGGAGAGCTGAACTGTAAGAATCAGAACAAATATTTTCAACTCTCTTTGGATGGGCTTCTTAGCTGAACCACCCTAGGGGAAGTTTCTTATACTTGAATCATAAACACCAGGATTAAAAATGCTTACAAATGACAAAAATGGGTCACTGTATCTTGTGTACTGCAGGCCATATTGCTTTCTTGATGCTGAATGAATTAGGATAATCTTGGATTTCGTTTTTCCCTGAGTACTGGCCATGGTTGAAACTGATAAGCAATATTTAACGCATTTTAGACTGGCTTTGCAAAGAACACCTTTTTTCCTCCTCCACTTTTCAAACAGCATTTACAAACTTCTGGTCCTGCATATGAAGTGGCACGTAATAAATTTTTTACTATGGCAAGTCCTAGCAGCAGTGACCTTCTTTGTGCTGCGGGTGACTACAGGTAACCACACAAGAGCTCTAGAAGCAGAAGTCAAGATCATCACACTTGGATGAGATGACTGGAAATCCAATTTGTACTCAAATCACATTTTACCAGTGTCATTGCATCTGTTATGTGGTTCCTGAGGCTTTTCAATTCAGGACATTCAAAGCCAGATCTTTCATATAAGGTAAATAATAAGTAATTTGTCAATATTTTGTAGTTATTGACTGGAATTCCATGATAACTTTTTTTTTCTTTTATGCTTTTTTCCTCTTAGACAACACTGCATTTTTTTAAATACAGAAAAACTTCGTGAATGGAGGGAAGGCCCATTTTTCCCTTGCCTCATCTGATCATGTCTCAGAGGAAGAGATAACATGAAATCCATATTGAGGAATTTTTAATCTTTGAACTGTAACAGTGCGTCAGTTGTGGGGGTATTATGACCAGTAATATCTTAACTGAGGTTATTCTGTTTATCTGAGTGTGCCACTGAACAGCAGATGTACAGGACCCACTTTGGGACACTGCCACTGTTTGTTACAGTCAAATAGTGAGTGACCTAGAAAAAAAGTTTGTTATTCTGTTCTTCAAATCCCATGCTTGCTGTCTTTCTCACAGAATGAACTTTGAAAAGATCAAGTATTGCCCCTGCAATTAAAAGTTTTAGATTTAATTATAAAAAGCAGAATTCAATCAAGTCATACATTTCTGTAGATTCCACTGTTTTGCATCTCACTAATCACAGGGAGTTTGTGTACTAAGCACTTTAAACTTTTAGATACATTCTTCACTTTTAAATGACCTCTTTGGTCTGAACTGAATTTGTGAATTGCTGAATCTGTGCCTTAGCAATAGGATAGCAATCTTCCTGGTGCCTAGGTGATGAAAATGAGTTGCATTTAAACAAACCAAGGTAGTTTTGGAACTACCATTTATCAGGATACCACTGATTTGTGAAAAGACCAAACCAAAGAAATTAAGCCTGTTCTTTCAGGTCAACATTTCTGTTGCCATGCCACAGGGTATGCTTTGGAACTGTGGGCCTCCATGGTCCCTGAAAACCTACCCCACTGAAACCAAATGCAAAATATGTGTGGGTCTAAACATGGGGCATGTTCCCTCCAAGGGCGGCGTGGGTACAGCCAGTTCTGTGTGGCTAAATGCCAGTTAGCTGGCCCACTGCCTATAAGCTTTAGCTTTAGGCACTATTTAAGAGTTTATTTAAAAAATTTTATTCTAGGTAAAGGGTATGACAGTCCTTGTGGTATTCTTTATAAATATTCATATTGCTAATTCCCTTACCTAATGTCAAAGGCATAAATCTGGCTTGCTTAATACATGTAGTAGATGTATTTTTTGCTTGGTAGTTTACTAATATTATTTCCATCCCCTTCTCCTTCACCACTTTTTCTAATAATCGTATAACAAGCTATACAACTCTGGCCTGCTAAATCTTGATGTAAATAAAGTCATCATACATTCATGCTGCAAGTCTAAACGCAGATTCTGCAATTTTTTTCATACCTGAAATCCTTTCATTAAACTGCAGAAATTTTCAGAATGGTAAAGTTCAGTTGCATTTTAGGATTTTTTCTTACTAAAAGCCATTCTGAACCCAGATAAAAAAAATTCTTTTTTTTTTTCTTTTTTACTTGTATTAGCACAAAGATATGTGTAAACATATATGCAAAACAGAAACCTGTTAGAAGGTATTTTGTTCTCAAAAATCTTCTTTGGGGTTATCTTACCTATTAATAGTGCCTCTTTCTCTGATTTTAGACCTGGGCTTCGTTTCTCTGAGTTTTTTTCTCTGTCCTGGTTGACCAATGCTACTGTCAATACATTGATTTCCTATAAAGTTTAAAAAAACAAACAGGTGGTCATGTAGATTTAATTTATCTCAATTAAACTTGTCTGCTTCCTTTTAACTATATAAAAAAATCATTACTTTAATTCACATCTAAAGACAAGACAATTATAAATAATCAATTTGTTTGCAGAATATTAAGACACATTTGGAACTACCTTTATGCCAAGTGCTGCCATGAAGAGAAATTTTGCTTGAGGAATAAGTAATAACTTTGTTGCTAGTGCTTCTTCATTATAACAGCTGGAGAGATTGCGCCATAAAGAGTGGGAATGGTCAGAAAATTCACATTTTGTAGCTATTAAAGCTGTAAACCAAGACCGCCTCCAGGGAACATGGACGGAGACATTCAGCTACAGCCATAAGAGTAAATTCAGCAGTCACTAACAACATTTCTAGCTACTAGAGCACAACCCTCTGCCCTGTTACACTCTTCAACCTGTGCCTGGCATCTGGCATGGCACTGGCTCATCCCAAACAACTCTCAGGCATGTTTTGGGGGTCAGCACCCCCATTTCAGGAAGACTATTCCTAACAGGTGGTTTGCACAAAGCCATCTTATTTTAAGGACTGAAAGAGCACCAACCTGAAGGGCAAACAAGTCAAGGCTCCTGCTTGGAGCTCTTTTTTTTCTGGAATCAGGTGGTCTGAACCACTTAAATTTCATCTGAGAGATCACATAGCAGATGCTCCATCAGAAGTAGCCAGGCAGTTGTGTGACTGGGCATAGATGAAGGAAATAAATTATTTCCAAGGCATGCAAGTGACCTCAGAGTATATTGCACGATATTCAAGCACATCCATGGGCTGTTTCCATGGAGCAGCCAATGTGCAATGACTCGTTCCTCGGTGAGGCCGTGACTCACGCTGCTGCATCTGCTCTGGGAAATGCTCAGCAGGTCCATGCAAAACCTTGGAGGCAGAGAGCATGGTGCTGTAGACACGGTGCTGTGAGGTGGGACTGGGAAGGAATGGTGCTCTTGTTCTATTTGAGGGAGTCAAGGTAAGCTGCTGAAGGTTGTGTGGGACTGGGCAGCCTTAAATGCAAGCAAATATGTACTATTTGGTATAATGATGTGGCTCATTTAGGACATACCCATGGTGTGATGCCTTGCTCCAAAACTTTTGGTAAGGATTTTTGGCAATAGAAGAGGGACACTGGGCTTGGGTTGCTCTGAAGCATTTCTGAAGGTGTGAATAATCCATGCTAAAAAAAGGCATAAACTCCAAAGTATGTTAAATGTGCCTCTTTATGGATGACTAAAGGCTTCACAGTCTGTGAGACTGGTAAAAAGAGTCACACACTTCCTCATTTTTAATTGAAAAAGTAAAAAAAAATGACAAACAGCATAAGCCAAAACCCCTCAGTGACATAGTTTGTGCTCTTCATAGGCCTGCTCCAAGGGGCAGCTGCCTGGTGGCTCAGATGCATTGTGGCTACCAGTGCTCCTTCGTGTCACAAAGAAGAACAAGCTGCCATGGGTCAGCCAAGGAACTCTGCGCGCACGTAAGTGACATACATGCACATGTGCATCCCCAGCCCCAGAAACAAAGGGCTCTGACAGGCCCTGGCCCACCCCAAACGAGGCGTGATGTCCATTGGGTGATCTGGGCTTTGTCACAGTTGTAATGGCCAGCTGAGGTGTTTCTCCTAGCCACAGATCTATGTGGAGTTGTGCACATGTCAGCCTTTGCTGGCTTTTTAGTTAGTAGAGATCAAATAACTTTTCAGTTGTGTATTTTAGTTTAGGGAGTCTGCAGTTCAAGAGTTGGCAGTGATCCCCTCTGAAACAAGGGTGCTCCTGGGTGCTCTGGCAGCTCCATCACCTTGGCATTCCCACTCCTGTAGTGTTGTAATGCACAAGACACACTGTAGCAGCAGCAGCATGCTCTAAATTGTCCAGCACCGTTGATTCCCCTCCTGACAGAGCCAAAGGCTAATGCAAATTCTGATCTCCTGCTGGCCATGACATCCAAAAGCAGTGAAAGGAAACCCAGCCAAGAAACTGAAATAAAAGGTGTTTACATGACTTTCTCCAAGAGGCCAGTAATGACAAGGGGGTTACAGATCAGAACAGAGCTGGATGACAGATTTTGTGATACTGCAGCAGAAAAGCAGAGCAGCATATGCCACCAGAGCTTGTATAGGTTAAGATGCAACTTTGACTTCATCAGTGATGGAAAAGCAGTCTAAAAATAGCAGTTCCTGAGGGGGGAAGGTGGGAGCAGAGAGATGTGTATTTGATATAACAGGCCCCAAACACAGCACACTCGCAGCTTCAGGTGGGATTAGAAGTTTTGTCAAGCAGCGATGCAGAGAAAGAAACTGTAATCCCATTGGGAGCAAGGAACAGATGGATTCTCATTTAATGCCTAGATTTGAGCCTGTGCAGAACGTTTTGTATGATTTATAGGACAGTGTAAATGGATGCTAAAGGAAGTCACATCAAGTCTTACCTAGCTGTATGTTGGAACAGAGGATAAAAGAGTAAAAATTTTTTTATGAGGAAGCCTGAGGAAATGAGTGGCAAAGATAGATATCCAGCAAACCACTGGCTTTAGAAGAAAGTTGCAGGTTCTTGGAGGCTTTAAAATGAGAGGTTTCTGCCATTCAGTGCTACCTACCTCACAGAAGATCATAAATTAGATCACTCTGATGTATTCAGCTGCCAAAAGAAGTTTGCACAGGCCATGAGAAAATACAGGGTGTGCATAGTCACATAAAGTAAATCAGAATGCAGTAGCAATGCTGCTAGGAATTAATAGTGGTTTAAGAGAAATGGCATAATTGGGTCTAAAAAATAGGTGTGAAATTCACCCAGAAACTGGGCTAATTATAGCATAAGTGAAAACCTTAAGAATCTGACAGCATACTGCAGATACAAATCTGGTACCTATGAAACCTTTACAATAAATCCTCATGCAGTTAATTTACACTTTTTTAGAGGCACTACTTATGTCAACCCACAGAAACAAGACTTTTAAGAGTACAAAGGTAAATGAGGCAATAAATAATTGGAAAAAACCAGTCAGGTCACCTCTCTGACGTGAGAAAAAGCTACTGATCACCAGATGCCTGAGGAAAATTATTTAATATATGCTGCATTACAGTATTTCCTTTCTTTCCTGGAGACCATTCTTTATTTGGCAAATTATATTTTCTGAGGCCCTAAGCAGTCTCCTTCAGCAGGTTTCATTATAAAAGGAATATTTTGCTACCATCTGTCAGTTACTGCATTAAAGGACAAGAACACAGCTGAGCATGTGCAAACTGGTACTTATTAGAAATGAAATGACCTTGCAAGAGCTAAACACCGTGTGTGAAAGGCTTAATCCAGGTTAAATCACACCTGGAGATCTCTAGGGACCTGGTCCTATTTATTATTCACAAATTGTGTCAAGCATTGGAAAACAAGGGGGACCAATTTGATGACGACAGCTCCAGAGCTGCTCAGTATGAATGCAACCATTCTCTGTGATGCTCTCACCATTGCCAGCTTGGAGCTTTTTCTTGCAAATGACACTTTAATCCATCAGCAGATGATGAAAAGACATGAATTTGCCTCATGGGATTGAAATCCCTATGGTTCTGTAGAATATCCCTTGGGACCAGCATTTTCATTCAGGGCTCCCTGCATTTGAAGGAGGGAGAAACAGACAGAGAGTCTTCCTGGAAAACTTTCAGGAGAACTTGTTGGATGAAACAGAGGACAGCAAATAAAAATTTTATCCCACGGGCTATTAATTTCCACAAGCAGATCTCTGACACCACCATTGACACAGAGCTGATAGCTGTGGAGAGTCATACATGGCAGTTTTGCACATGGATGTATAAAGCCTGGCTGTAAGGTGGGAGAAGAGTTTGCTTTTCATCATTCACTCAAGTATCTTGGCTTCTTTTGGAAGAGGCACAGGCAAATATATTGCTCCAAAAGTTGCCTGGTCTCACTGGCCAGAGAGCAGCTGTGTCTAACACTGGACACACAGCAAATGAGACAGTGACTTTTAAGAGAAATGCACTTGCCAGAGAAAGACACAGAGCTCCTGAAGAGTAGAAGAGAGGTGGTGATATTCTACAGAAGATAGTCACAGATCCTATAAGAAAAAAAGGCTAGCTCTGCACTCCAGGGCTCTAGCAGATCAGAAAACTCCAGATATTTAGGCTTGATAACTTGAGTCTTTCGCTCCTTTATTGGTTTCTTTTTTCCCCTATGGAAAACTAAGATATTAAATAAAAAGTTCTCAATCTAGATGGCATTAATCCTCTTCAGGTCAGTCTTGAACTAGTGCAAAAAAAAGTAATATAAAATATTTGTTCTTGCCTGAAAATATATGCTAGCCAGCATCCCTAAAAATGGGGGGACTGAGGACTTGATATTCTCCATAACCACTGAGCAAGAGTTGAGCAGGGCTTGCACAGTAGCTGCCCCACCTGGAAACCCCTCTGGCCAGAGTGTAGTTCTATACCATCTGTTGTTCAGGACTCTGCTTTGAAAGGCAGATATAGGATTTAGTGAACGGGACACTGAAGATACCTGACATGTGCCCAGGATGCAGTGACATTTAAAGAGATGAAATATTCCCTCCACTCTCTGGGTAATCCAAGTATTTGATAATTATCTTTGAATCTAGGGGGAATGATGACTGCTTGCATACTGTCTTCAAAGACCTCATTTTCTTTGTTGTAGTTTATGGAATTCTGAAAAATTGTGTGGTGAGGGATTAAAAATAATATTGTGTCTTCTGAAAGGCCCAGTAAAAATCCCATAAACCTACCAGCCTCTGGAAAAGTTTGCATTTTTATTATACGTACAAAGCCAATTGTCTGTGGCATTAAAACAGTGGCAGAAAAAGGAAAGACTTGATGTTTGTCACAGCAGGCAAAACAGAGCAACTGCTGAATGTTGTTAGATGTAAGGGATACACAACACTCTCTCATCAGCCAGGGGATTTATGAGAGAAAATGAGTAGGAGGAGAAAAAAACTATATATCTGAAACATAAGCAAAAATCTTGCAGGCTATTAACAGCAGGCCAGAGAGATGCTGTAGGCTTGGAAATAAAAGGTAATTTTAAAATTCTGGTAGAAGAAAGAGCCACACACACATGATACCAAATCCACAGCCTATAAGGTATCGAAAGGCATATGTGAGCCTGCTCTGAGCACACAGAATTGGGCTTGGACTTCAGGTGAGTTTGCCCAAACTGCTTATTGAGGACCAGGCAGGTTTGACTGCAAACTTGGGTAGAAACTGGTCTGCAGCATGAAGAACTGTATATATTTAATTTATCTGTATTTATCTGTGAACTTCCTGTAGTCTGGTATAGATGGGTTTGCTTTGCTAGTCTTTCTTTAAATGTACTTCAGAACTACATCTGAAAATTTAATCTTGCAGTTTTAACCTGAGTGAAGCATAATTCAATAACCAATCAAGTGAATGGAAGCGTTGCAATACTTTCAATGCACATCAAGTCGGACATCTTAAATTTATGGGGACATGCAAGGTTGAGGTACAGGACAACTCCTGACAGCATAGCACGGTTGTCAGTTGAGAATGGGCTACTGTCCTTGTCTATGTTCTTATCCATGGTGAATTCAAAATTATTCAATCCAAGTTGAACTAAACTACAGTGAAAGAGCTCATTTAAATTTAACTTAAATCAAATTTCCTTGCAAATGTGGCAATGTATGAGTACACTTACAGGCAGTGATTGTGACTCAGATGATCACAGCATCACAAAATCAGGCAGATGACCTTGGGAGATCTCTAGTCCAACCTTCTACTCAGAGCAGGATCTGTTGCAGTGGTAAGGTGCATGGATGTGCAACAGAAAGGCAGCAATCCAATGGCTCAGCAATTTCTCTGCAACATCCCAGTCCTGCACCCTTATCAACAGAGGGGTGCCTCTGTCCCCTGCAGAAGGGATTTTCCAACCACCATCACTCGCTCCATCCTTGTGATACTTGTGATTCAAGTCTTGTTTCCACAAGCACCAAGGAGTACAGAGGCACCATTACAGATGGGGAAAATGTGATAACCTAATCAGAGAAAGCAGAGTCCCCTGATCCAGCTCCTCCCAGGGCTGTCACAGGAAAGTATCAGCCCCAGGGGCCAAACATGACATCAGTCCACTTCTCTGAAACATCCTACAGACTGAGGGAGCATTGTCTGTAGGAACACAGGACTTGTTATGGGATGTAGGAGCAGAGCATTGTGGGGTTGTACAAAACCTAGCTGAGGTCCTTAGCAGGGGAAGAAGTACCAGGAAAAGAAGGGATCATGGCAGTTTGGGAGGGGATAAAAGGGATGGTTGCATGTAACCAGGTTACTGGTCTACACTTCTCTGGCCCTGATCAGTGTATAAAACCCACTAAACTAACTTCTCTTTTCCTGGCTGAGGGACTCTGTTATGTGTGCATGGGGGGCTGTGAGGGCATCTGAGCAGAGCAGCTGGAGTGGGATCAGCAATCAGAGAGCCACTGCAGTGTGGAGTGCTGCAGTTAGAGAGACCTGGCCATCCAAGCCACCAACTGGGGACACCACGGAGTCTGGGGAATGGCTAAATGACTACTTTGTGTGTGTGTGTGTGTGTGTGTGTGCGTGTGTGTGCGTGTGTGTGTGTGTGTGTGTGTGTGTGGGGTAGCCATATATGGGTCTGCAGTGTGGAGTGCTGCAGTTAGAGAGACCTGGCCATCCAAGCCACCAACTGGGGACACCACGGAGTCTGGGGAATGGCTAAATGACTACTTTGTGTGTGTGTGTGTGTGTGGGTGGGTGTGTGTGTGTGTGTGGGTGTGTGTGTGGAGGAGCCAGTTATGGGACAGTCTGAGAGTCAAAGTGCAGTTTCTGGAGGGATTCACATTATGTTTATGTGTCAGTTTGCAGATGAATTTCCCATGAATGGAGCTTTACCTGTTTGTGTACCTCAGTGCTGTTCATGGTTATGAATGCTGAGTTTGTGCTGATCTGTGGGGCTGGCCATGTGTATATAGATAGACATACAAGATGCATGTGTGGCAGATGTGTGTTCTTCCACATGCCTGTGAGGAATATGTGCTCTGTGTAGCTGCAGGTTCATTCCATGGAGCTATGACCACCTTGCCTCTGTCAGGCTGCCAGGGTTCAGTATCTCCCAAAACCAGTAATACTTGGTTTGGGCCAAATGTCTTTAATTCTTTCTTTAATGGAACTTGTTCCTCTTCATCAGCTACACACTGTGTTATGTGATGTGATGTGTGAAAATTTGGTTGAGTGTCTGAACTCTGAAAGTAACTTAAAACTGTCCTAACTTTAAAAAATATAATGTGTTTTACATAGCTCTTCTCTCAGTCTGTCCTCTTCAGTGACTGTTTCTGACTCTCTGCTGACTACTCCTCTAAAAATACTCTGACTAGAAAATTGCTCACAATTTTGATTAATATCATTCTTTTGTTGCTTCAAGTGAATTATCTTGTGCTGCTGAATTAACTACTTCCTAGAAAGCTTATATTTTACGTGGTCCTGGCTCCTCACAGCCTAAGAATTGATTTTAGAAAAGTGCCTAGCACTAAGTTAAATGGACTTGTGACACACTCTCTACATGCAGAGAGGTTTCTTGGCCTTTTCTATTTGTACTGGGATAACTCAGTTTAAAAAAACCTGGTAAAAATTTGCAGTGGTGCATCACATATGAAAAGAATAATGCAAGGAATGAGGCATCCAACCATCTGCCCAAAACCAGAGTTCTCACAAGTACCTAGTGCCACTGTTAGCACCAGGTCAAAAATTCTTTAAAAAACCCCTTTGTTTTTCAGTGGTTTTTTCCAGGGTCTTACAAGATCCTTTTCCTTCTACTACCTACCTAGTGATGCAGAAGGACATATTTGCCATATGCTGCACTGCTGGTGAATATGATTGGTCTATCATTAGAAATTATAGACACCAGGTTTCATCATTTCATTCAAATCAAGCCTGAACTTGGTAACTTATTTTGTTCTATGCAAGAAGTCAGCATTGGTTTTGTCAGAAACACCACATTGCAATTAGTTTTAAAGGACACTCATATAGAAATTTACTTTTCAAATACACTAATATAGTATTTACTGTTAATGTAAATTTAAGAGTCCACTGGTATTAACAAATAAACAGTTGAAAACTTGAAAAGTTATCTGGCATTAAAATTATAGGAACAGCAATGTAGACAAATTAGAGCTGTGAATGTAAGACCTTGTGAATGAAAACTTCAAATGGATGGATCTAAGGTTTGTTTATCTGATTTATCCCACATAATAGAAGCATTTTCAGGAGTGAAGATTAATTGTATTATGGTGCTTTTGACATCCTATTTTTCTGATCCATTTGCCAGAGAGATGCTTTCAGCTTTTTCATTATAAAGCTCTTACTATTGTAACTTTCACCTGCTGAGTTTTAGGCAACTAGCAATAATCTGAAAATGCTTTCCTCATTGAAATTATCTCTTTATATTTTTTCATTGTATTTGAGCCCATTTATTTTACGGGAATGTACATATGCAAAATATGGATGACTAATAGGAAAGTTACTTCATGCTCATTTTCAAAAGTATGATCAGGTGGCTTCATTTTCTAAAGCTGGATTTATGTGTAGGTTCCTGATGACTTAACACAGATGTTTTATGTGATGTGAAGGTGGTTGTTTTGCAAGATAAAAGGTAATTGTCATTTTGCACACTTTGTTTTAGGGAATTGCAGCAAACCAATGGCTGCCTGAATGAAAGCATCACTTGCCCACCAGCTCTGCTGAAGTCAATGAGGAGGAGGTACTTCATGTTTACTTGAGATTGAGAATTTGTGAAAACCCTTTGTAATGGTCTTTAGCACAAATATCGCTCTTGCAATCTCCTCTAGAATTATGCAATTTCAAAAGAAAAGCTAAAAAGAGAGAAAGAGGAAAAAAAAGGCAGTTTGTTTCCCTTCTGAGACTTGTAGAAGTTTTGAAAATGACTTTGTTGAAATAAAAACAAGTAATAGTCAAGGAAAAACAACCTTATATGTCTTATGAGAGTGAATGATTTTCTTCATGGTTTTGTATTTGAAAGATATTAACTTTAGGAATCTCCACATCTGAAAATGGAAAAAGTACTTAAACACTTCGGAGTTCTTATTCCTTTGGAGTGGATCTTGATCGGAATGACAAACACTTTCTGAGGTTCCTTAGAGTGACTTGGGAATATTGTTTGATGAGAAGCTCAACAAGACCCAGCAATGTGAGCTTGCAGCCCAGAAAACCAATTGTATCCTGGGTTGCATCAGAAGAAGAGTGTCCAGCAGGGTGAGGGAGGGGATCCTGCCCCTCTGCTCTGCTCTGGTGAGACCCCACCCGCAGTGCTGCATCCAGCTCTGGGGCTCCTAATGTAGGAAGGACAGGGAGCGGCTGCAGCAACGTCAGAGGAGGGTCATGAAGATGATAAAAGGGCTGGAGCAACTCTCCTGTGAGGACAGGACAGTTGCGGTTGTTCAGCCTGGAGAAGAGAAGGTTCTAAGGAGAGACCTTAGAGTATCTTCACACACCTAAAGGGGGCCACAAGGGAGATGGAGAGGGACTTTTTACAAAGCCATGTTAGAACAGGACAATAGAAATGGCTTTACACTGACAGGGCAGGTTTAGATCAGTTTTAAGGAAGAAATTCTTTACTGTGAGGGTGGTGAGACACTGGCATAGGTTGCCCAGAGAAGTTGTGAATGCCTCATTCCTGGAAGTGCTCCAGGCCAGGTTGGATAGGGCTTTGAGCAGCCTGGTGTAGTGAAAGTTGTCTCTGCCCATGGCAGGGGATTGGAACTAGATGATCCTTAAAGCCCTTACAAAACCATTCCATGAAGAGTGGCTCTTGGGAATATTGAAGTTCCTTTCTCACTTCTGGCACTATTTTTCCTGTCTATTCCTTGAAAGCCGGTTGGAAGGCGCGTGAGTGTGGCGCACAACCCCCAGGACTGCAGTAGCAGGTTTGCGGCTGCAGCAGAGGTGGCCCATCATCCTTCAGGTGGTTGCGCGGGAGGCTGAGTGCTCTGACAAGCCAATCTGCCTTGCACACTGTGTGGGTTAAGCCCACAGCTGCATATGTATAAGGCTGACTGTTATTCCTTACTAGAAATGACAGGATGTCTCCTGTATATGTGTGCAGTATAAATACTCGGGGAAAATGCTTTGGGATGAAAGGCTGCATATAATGATCAGATATTATTAAAATGTCAGGTAGCTCTGGGCACTGAAGATCTGTCTCCCTGTGGAGCTCATATGAAATTTAAAGTAAAAAAACTTTTGTGATTTGCTGAGTGGGTGGCTGAATGGGTTTTATCATTGTGTCTCAGAGTTCTCTTTCTCCTCCCTCAGATGATCAGAATTCACTGCAATCAAAAGCCAAGTCCCTCTGACACTCTTAATTAGGGACATGAGAAGTGGTGTGATTTCTTGCTGCACATTATCAAAGGGGTTATTGCTAGACCCCAGATCCACTTCAGGCAGCACGTTCTGTGTCAGAACATACCTTTGCCTGCTCCCTGTTTTCTCCCTGTAGGGTTCAGTCATGGCTGGAATCTCAGAGACTCTGATTTAGCCAGCAGAGACATCTGTACCATGCTAATGAAACTCTCGCTGTCTTCTGAAATGGCAAACCAGGGCTGGGGTTGCAAAGGGGGGGAACCTGGGGAGATTTGATCCACCAGCGTAAAAGAACTTCTGAAGGCTGAGTGGGCTCTTTGATAACATCCTAAACAGCCTGTTAAACTCTTGCTACTTGCTACTTTTCAGGCCTCGTGGTATTGAATTCAGGAAGTGGTCATTCCTCATGCCTGTCGCAGTAAGTAGGAAAGCTGCTGAGCTGTGAACGGTCAGAGCTGCTTGAATCTATCATGCTCCATGTGCCTTAAATTGAAGGAAATGAGAAGAAATGAGTGATGGAAGGGCTACAAATAAATATCTCGAATGGAAAAGGTGGGGAGTAGAAAGAGGCCCAGCTACTCCTCACCCCCGGTACTGGCCCCAACAGGACAGAAGAACCTGAATATAGACAGTAAATGTGCCTCTCTAAAGCCCCCCTGACAGCTCCAATCCAATCAGGGTAAGGCTCCTTGCACCTTCTCCTAATGACACAGCACACCCATGATGAGAAACCAAAGCCCACTCCTCTCTTCTCAAGGAGCTGTCCTCATCCTTGCACTCTCCATTATTCCTGCCTGCTCTCTTTACACACTTGCAGAAGGGAGAAGTTACAACAAAGGGGCTGGAGGATGTCCATAGTTCGTGCTCTTTTCTTCTGAGGTGTGGCAGAGAGACAAACCCCAACTTCTGGCACTCTCTGCAGGGAATGTCAGCCTTGAGCTCATGGATATGGAGAGGCCACCAGGACTCTTTCTTCATCCTCTAACGCACCCAGGTGTCATCACCTCATTTTCTGCAGTGCCCAATCCCATCCATGTGCTCCAGAAATGCCTGCTGCAAAGACCAGAGGACCTCATTGTGGGGAGACCAAGGAAGGCACTCAGTGACTAACATCAGTTTGCTGAAGCAAAGTTTCACAGCTTACAAAGCTGGGAAGCTCAGACAGGAGAGAAACAGAAAATTCCTGACATATGCAAGCCCTGCACTGGGGTTTTCTGGCCTGTAACTTAAGACTCAAATTGCTCTTATGTAAGCCATATTGAGCACATTTTTTATTGCAAGCCTGTGCTGTTCTGTGAAGAGCCAGCCTTTTGAAGAGTGGGATGACCAGGAAATGACTGTAGCATGAACAAGGAAGTGAAGCAGAAGAATCAGCAATCACTTGGGATCTTCATCACTAAAGATGACCAACTTCTGTCCCACACTCCCAAACTACTGGGATGATTTTGCACTCTTCTAGCTCCTACTCCTCTCCCTGTGTTCAAGGTCCTTTCTATCTCACCTGGCTCAATGTGATGCTGCCACACTAAGTGGAGTTGCCACACAAATGGCATGTGTGTACTAACACATACACTAATATGCGTATGTGTTCACACAACTTCAATATTCCCAAAAACATTCACAGCAGGCACCTTTGGATGCCTAAATTAAAGCTCTGCATAGGGAAGTACAAGAAGTGAACTCTGATGAGTTTGATGGAATTACAAACTTTTCCAAAAGTTGAATAGGGTTAACTTTTTAAATCTTTGCCTGACTTGTGGCAAAAGTAAGCCTCACTTAAGAACCATCTTTTCTTTGATGAAGATCATCAGTGATTAACCTACCCTGTGAAAAGAGAAATCTAGGGCGTACTTAGGAATGTGATCACTGTCAGTGTAGCATAAAGTGAGCAATGCAGTGATATATTCCCCCTCCTCAGAGTCAGGGATCATCTGTAAACTGCTTCAAAAGCAAATACAAAAGACAAAAATTAAAGGAAGAATCAACATTAAATGAAAGATCCTTGGTTCAACTCAAGAAATGGTCTGACAACAGCTTGAAGCATTCAAATTGAAAAATGCATCCCTACTTAATATTATTGATTTTCTGTCTGGAGAAAAACCCACAGAACATTGTGTCCAAGCTGTGGGAGATGCTAACTGAAGGCAGACAGGTGAATGCGGTCAAAGTCGGTACTTCGTTGAAAAAACAAAACTCAAACAGAACAAAAAGGTGGTCAAAAAACCACTTGTGGTGAAGTCAGTTTCACTCTCTGAAATATATTAATTTTATTAAGTCTTGGTGATAATGAGGTAACCCTTTAAAGTCTTTTGGCAAAATTCTGACTTTTTAACCAGATGGGAATTTCTTTAGTCACTTCAACAATGTCAGGACTTTGCCATAAAATTGCAATCAGAATTCAAAATGCTTCTGTGACCATTAACCATGTTTTGCTTTGGTCTGAATGTGGCAAATTGATACTCTTGATTACAATTTTACAGCACTTTTACAAAGGGTAGGAGTTATTCACAGTTGCCATCTAAGGAAGGCAGATAGCTGACAAAGGAGAGCACCAAACTCCTAGAAGATCACTGAGTAACTCTAAAATGAGACTTGTATAAAAAAAAATCTTCCTTGCTCCATTTACAGTAGAGGGATACCATGGACGTTAACATTCTGACCTCCAAACCAGGGATGTATTCACTGTATTTGCATGCAGTGCCATATCTATACTGCATTCAGCAACGAGCAAAAGGAGATCTTTGATCAAAACACAAAATTAATTTATGTACTAGGGGTTTCACAGAAAGCCACCGTACTTATGGGAAGAGTAGGAGAATAAATTGTCTTTGTAGAGTTAGTCACAGAACATGTGATTAGCATTTTCAGTTTGCAAAATGGTCTCTACTCAAGCACAGCTCCCAAGCAAGATTATTTTTTTCATGTTGGGAATATTCAGGTCCCCAGAGTCTGGGAACGTCCTTGAAGAGGATTATATCTGAAATTATGATTGTCCCTTGGTCATTATTTTCACTTCAGTTAAGACAGAGATGTGAATGAAATACCATTATATGCAGCAATGAAGAGGAAATGAAAAGGGGGTCAGATTAGAAGCAAGGACTGATCTCTTCCAAAGCACAGGACTGATGGAAGTGAGCACTCAGTGACAGCAACTCTGGTAGTGCTGGCTGTTGAAGTCTCTGTTAACACCAGACCAGAATCTTGGGCTTTGTGTACTGCCTAAGCCCGACATTTGGCCTTTCCTGACACAGAGCATAGCTGGGAAATGTCAACAGCCATAACAAATATTACTGCATGTACCTGGCAAATCACTCATGAAACACCCTTATGACTCTGTAGGGAACCTTGTAAGATGGTTTTGCTTTCTGGAAATAACAGATGTACTGGCAATACACTAAAATTTTGGTCTACCCCACCGCCGCAGACTTTGTGCGAGCTGACATGCAGGGAATGTGACATTGCAATTGCTCCAGTCCCTTAGTCAACTTAGTTAATTTTCTTGTGAAAACAAGAGAAAAAAAAAGTGAAGGTCAGTTTGTAGGTTGGGCACCTACAAATTACTTCAGGAGGGAAGTTTTTTCTTCTTCCAGAGTTGTCCAGATCCTTGTCTCCCTTTCAGGATGGTCTCACATTATAAGTATGTAGAAGACCAGGATAGATCTAAGTATATATATTTTCATCAAAATCTGCTTTTGCTAAGAAAGATATTTCCACGTTTTATTTTAAATAACATCATTTTTTAATGTAAAAGATGATGCAGACTAGTGCAACCAGGAGAAATCCTGAGTGAAGAAAGTAATCTTTAAGGTTACAGTATGGTCTTTCTTGATGTATATGCACTGTGCCTAAAGTTTCTTCTGTCCTTTCTAGGAGCCTGGTTTTCTGCAAAGTAATCTAAATATGCCACGGTGTGAAGATAAGATTGTGTGTTCAGTGTACAGGCATACGTTGCCATTTTTCCTTACCAACACCTCCCACTATTACTTGGCATGTAGAAGTATTTAATTTGCTGAATTCAACCTGTCATCTGTAACAAATATGTCCTAATCCAATTATATGCATCACAGTTCACTAAGAACCACGTAGGAGCCACCAAGCCTTCTTCTCTTTGATCATCCCTGATTTGCACAGTGGCCAGGGGCAAAACCCATGGAGTCTGCTGAGAATATATGTGGAGACAACCTGCAAGGCACAACACCTGCGTGCTACATATTTGATACAAATGACAATTGTTTAAAAGGCACTTCAGCTTCCATTTTACAAAGTTCATTATCGTAGCAAATGTTTTAACATCAGTTCTTTCCCTCTATTTCTCTATTTTCATTTATACTGCTGTGCTTTTTCTGATTCCATGGTGGTATTATTGTTGAATACATGGCTGCAACTGTGACTCAATAATTGTAACTATCTGGTTTTCCTCTTTGCCGTTAATCTAGGTGTTGACTTCTTTTCTTAAGCGTCATATATTGCTATGAGATCAGCAGGGGTAAACCTCATGAAAAAGAGGGGCAGAAAATACAGTTTGTATCCTATAGAAAATTCAGGCATTTGAGAGCTTGTACAATTACAAACTGGATCAAAATATTACATTTTGAAAAATTTACTATTGACCAAAGATTCTGAAATATTTTGTTTTAGATATCTGGGAATTGTGCACCAAAACACTCTCTTTGCACAATTAAAATGTTTCCTTTTAATGCTATTTAAACCTCTATATTATATAAATATAAAACTTTCAACACTTCTGTTTATGCAGTTACATATGAGCCAAAATGGTACAGCTTGAAGCTTTCAGGTAATTTCCCTTTAAAACATTTCAATACCACAAAACATTGTTTCACCTACATTTTTGATGAGGAAGCAAGTTCTTTTAGAGAGTTTATAAGACTTACATGTAGCTATTCCTTCAGGATTTCCTTTGGGAAACCTGCAATCAGCTATTTATTGTGCAATGACCATTTTTTAGCTAGCATATGTGAGTATTTCAAGATCATCATTGGATTAATGTCTTTTTGGTTTGCAAACAGAATCTTTCAAAGGGGCAATGGGATGCCGTGCAGACAGACTGCAGCTGCAGATTTGTTGGAGCTATCAGACAATATTGAATGTCTCCTGTCCAAACGCTGAGAGCTACGAGGCTCTATCGACTTCACTGCAGAAACGGATCACAATGAATGAGATTTAGGAAAGGATTATAAAAAAGAGGACAACATTTCCTTATCAAAAAAACAGCTCACAAAACTTGAGCATTCCATTCAGGTTTAAAATAAAACTGTTTTCCTGACTGTGCTATTAGACAACACATGGACTAAAGTAGATGTTAAAATATATTAGTGTTTAAACTGTTGCTAGTTCACTTGGCCAGGAGGAAGATATCATATATAACTGGTTTTAATATTCATATGTTTATGACAAAGACTGCACGGTTTGAATGACAAACATAGCAGGAAACTTTCCCTTTTTTTTTCTCTTCCCCCCTTATGGAAATTGCTGTTTTGATGGCAATCGTTAAGGAAAGAGAAGCTTTTTGTTTTTGGCAGCAGGTTTTTAAAACCATGACCTTAAGAGTCCTTTAATGTTTTTGGACTAAATAATGATTCAGTGAATTAATTTAGTCCTCTTGTGAAAATTAACTGTTTCAAAATTATGCACATAAACAAACCACCTCACTCAGAACTGAAATACAGCCAGGCTTGCCCAGCTGCAAGGTGGCAGACACAGAGACAAATGGTGTAACTTTGTAGCTTCACTAATCCTGGACAGGACACTAAGGAAAAGCATTTCTTTTGCAGTCGTTTCCATGGTATCTTTAACACCCACATTCAGCAAGTAGGACACTGGTTGTTAAAGTCTCATCCAAATAAATCCTACAAAGTAAATTGCATGGAACCCAATTTATCTACCTTGAATGAAGTTTGCTGGGATTTGAACCTGTGGCTTCTAGAAAAAAACCCAGGCACTTCAAACTTATTGTGCAAATCATTCAGCCATTCTATCAGCTTAGAGACATACACAGTAAATTTGAGACCATACACATACATGTACTAAATCTACACATAGACAGATGTACCTACATTTGCTTGAGATTCATCATGCCCATTGATTTCTGCTAATTCCTTGGCGCTTTTTAACTGCAAAGAGTGAAAAAAACCAAAACAGAACAAAACAAGGACATTACTTCAGTATTTCACACAGTTATCTTTGATTTATTTGAAGGAGTGTTTTATAAAGCTTCCAATGAGAAAAACAGATGGAGCATATAATTCTAATGAGTTTTTGCTCAAACCATTTTGAAACCAACATACTTAAGGCTTGATAGGTTGGCAAAAAAAGAAAAACAATAGGACTGGGTCATTATTTTTTAAATAATAAGATTAGAAAGTAGTTTCAAGGCATAAAAGGTACACAGATTTCTCTCTCAAGAATAATAAACAATTTAATTTCCCACTGTTGTTGCTATTAATTTAAAATTTACAATTTCTGCAAGTTGCCACTAGCTAAATAGTGTTTTGCCAATGATTACTTTTGCATGATATATTTTGAGATAAGATGCTGAAGTGCTACTATACATTGTCTTCCTGACAACGTACCTAGATAACTGACATGGCTCCTGGGTGTGATGGAAAAGGAGGGGAAGTGAAGAACAGCTCTTTTATTTAACCAGTGGCAGGAAGAACTGAGGGGACATTGCAAATATATGACCTGAACAAAAACTTCTTTTTCCCTCCTGAATTAGCTTTTAGGGGAAAATCCAGGATTACATTGGGAATTGTAAAGATCACTCTCAGGAGATTTAAGGAAAGTCCTAGCTCACATCTTGAGCCACGGTGAAATATGCTGTCATTCATCCTGTGATTGAGCAAACAGAACAAAGAGGAGACACCACAGCTCTCCTGAGCCTATAAGCCATGGAGGTTTGTACACTTAAATGAAGCTCATAGAATCATTTGCTCTTTAGGTTAAGCTCTAAAAAGACATGCTTTTATTGTGATTTAATTCACAATAGATACCATGTGGAGGAGGGGGATGGAGGGAGAGGAGAGGGAGGAGGAACAATAAACACAACTTTCCTCTGAATTCCTTTTTTGTTGCCAAAGAAACAGGGTTTGATGTAACTGTTGATTCTACAGCTCTGGCTCTGATTGGCAACAGTTCTAAAATCCCGATGAAACAGAACACTAATATGTATTGATTAGTGTCTGACTCAGAAGTGTTGGTGGACTACAATTCTAGGGGTTTGGTTACCTCCATCATACTTTTGCTACGTGGCAAAACCAGCTGAACTGAGTGTGATTCAGCTCCCAGCTGTTCAGTTTCCAATCTGACACTTAGGGTAAGCAGGCCACGGTCTGTTTGTACCTTATTATGCAGGGCTGTGAACTGCACCAATTCAGGAGCAAGCCACTAAACCAGTCCTCAGGGAGAGGGAAGTGGGCAACACTTCCTGATAAAGTAGTACAAAGGATATCTGGGGACTACAAAATCATCAGGTCTCCTGGTTCAATTCACTGAAGCTCATCTTTCAAAAGCCTCAAGAAGTCTGAAATTTATACTGACAGCAGGGTGGTGCATTTCCAATGAATGTTAAAAAGAACCATCCTGTGAAACCACTCCACCACTCCACTGTGAGGACAGCTGGTAGGAATGAACTGAGATGGCTGCTTCCAGACTAGCACCAGAATGAAGTATTTATGGATCGCAGTGTGACCGGAAGAGCTGTTTCCTGATTCTGCCGATTCTTCATTATAGAAATTCACCCATTATAAGCAGTCCTGTTGGGTTCAGCTGAGTTACTCATCTGAGTATGAGGTCAGGAGAGCATGCTCAGTTTTGTAAAACTGTTCTGCCTGATGATGAGACTGTGCTGAGTGCTCAAGGAATGCAGTTCAGTGCTTACGCTTTGCCTTTCCCTTTCTAGGTTTATAAAATGCTGTCACCCCTTGGTGACTGTGCTCCCGGGCAAAGTGCTCTTCTGGTGACATGCCCCATCAGCCACACGTGGGTTTGATGGGAGACTGGGCTCAGCCTGCAGCCCACTTTGGTCTTGCCAAGGTTTCCCTCCATTATCACCCTGGCACTACTTCATCAGTTGGTATAATGCACAGAGGATGCCTGAGCCTCTCCATCTTTTTTATTGCACACTTTTATATGCTCTGAAAAGGATGCCAGAGCTTAGGCGAGAAGGTGCTTGCATCCCTGCCAAGACTAGGACCTCTGCAGCTGAGATAATGGTGGAAAACTTAAGGATAGAAAGTGTGCAGCTGCATTCCCACAGGTTAAAGGGGTGAAGTCCCTTTTTGTACAATATATTTTTTTCTAAATTACTATTTAAGTTATATTCTTCTCTCACATGTTAAATAGAGAAATGTTGGAATAGGAAGCTTAGAAAAATGTACAATATTGAAAAAACAGGACTTGCCTTGCCCCCTGTTCTGACTCCAGGGTAAATCAGGGGCAAGTGTGATGTTAGCAGTGGATGGTGTGCTGAGGCAACACACAGAGCTAGTGCCAGCAACAACCAGGAGCCTGCCTGGAAGGAGAAGGGATGAGGAATCAAAAGTACTTGATAATCTAATGCTGTGGTGGGGTAGGCCTGACTCAAACCAGCGGCCGTGAATCCCTCAGACAACCAGAGCTGAAGGGCGTGTGCCAGATGTGATTCAGAAGCCTTCTGACTACAGCAAGGCAATATGGTGCACCAGCAATTGGGACTTCCCCCAGCAGGACATCCCAGCCTGGATGTGGCTGGGAGCATGGAGCAGTCATGCTTGGATGGAACTGCACCCCCCATGTAAATATGCCCTGAGTGAGGCAGGGCAGGATTTCTGTGCCAACTTGGGATGAAAAGGCAATTTTTAGCAAACTTATCACAAAGCCAAGACATAAGTCAAGGCAGGAGTCCTGTGCTATTTATTTTTGAAAGAAATGCTCTATTTTCTTGGCTTGGCTGCATGATTTTCAATACCCATTGTGGATAAAACACACAGATAAGGTTGGTGCTTGTAAAGGAAAGCTGTGAGTCTTGGCAAGTGGGGGTCATTACTGCAAAGGCTTCTGCTGTTCTGGAAACTTTTGGAACTCGTTCAGGGTTCTTGCAGGAGCACACTGGCTGCCTAGCGCTCTTCAGGAATTCTGGCTACTTACAGTCTTGGCCTCAGGCGCGTTTCAGAGCTAATTCTCAAGAGAAATGCAGATCTAGCCTGCCTTTCTTCCAGCTACTGTTTCGCCTGTCTGCCTAGCATGAGTGCACATTTGATTCACAATTAGCAGCAGTCTGCAGAGATTCAGCAGTCTGCCCTGGTGGTCCCTACTGGGCCTCACATTGCAAGGTCTTCCTATATGTTTTTGTAGCATATAATTGCTACAAAGATATAAAATAACTTTGCGCAATTTTTGTTTTTCTTTTTTTTTAAAAGCACTTTATAATGTGAAAATGGAAATGAGATCCAATTAACTCAAGAAACCTGGTGGAATCTGTGTTTCTAAAGATTCTGTCATTCCAAATCCATTCTTTCTCATGGCATTTTCTGTATTACAGTCTTGCCTCAGCTTTCATTTAGGTTATCTCTGTGACCATAGCTGCAAAGAACATAAAAGCTTCCAGAATCTAAATTACTAGTTTGTAGAATATATTTGCCATCAGATATGTTCAAAGATAAATGTTAAATGTGGAACAATGTCCTAGCTTTCATAATGAACATAAAAAATCAGAAATAAACATAATTTACTTTTCCTAATGTGTACATTAAATGTATACATCTGTCTGCAGACATATTCAGACATACATGAAAAATCTTGAACATTAGAATCATCAGCATTCTGCATCTCTGCCACTTAAGCAATTCAGATCCTCCAGACCTTAAACTGCAAATACTTCACCAAGCCATGAAATATTTTAGCTGAAAGTTTATATAGAAAGGGTTAAAATAAGTTCTGAAAGCAGAGACTGTGTCGTTGCCACACAAGTGGGAATTTTCAATTTCAGTGTGTCCAAGCCACATGTTTTCTACAGAAAACACTTATTTGTGCACACTGTGCTTGCACACAATGCACTGTTTCTTGTCTAGATTTACAGATTTAGGGCCAGACTTGCTTTTTGCTGTGTAGCTATCCATCTTACCATCCTTATAAAACAATACTGTCAAATGCTTCTCTGTGTCATAGTACACCTTAGTATCAAAGAAGGTGGGATAATCAGATTTACAGAGATTTGATTCTCACTGGTTAAATAAGTGCAGTGATAACTACTTTTTTAATACCATTATGATAATGCTACTGTAAGTTTTTTATATACTCATACTTGTGTGAATTACACAGGAGATACCAAAATGTTTTTTTCAATACTATTCTTGAAAGGAAGAGCTGTTTTGGCTCAGCTATATTTAACCCCCCCCAATATTTTTTTTAAATTCAGAGCAAAACCACTTATCACTGATACCTATGTAGAATACATAAGAGGAAATACTACTCAAGACATGAAATCCAATATTGGATATTATTAAGTAAGGGTCCATTTTCACTCTATTATCTGAAACTCTGTTAGCCTAATCAGAGCAGACAGACAGGACACATAAGGTTAGGTCTTGCTCACAACATATTCTGTGGTCAGACTCCTACAGATTTTGGAGGTAAAGCCATGAGACTTTCAGAGCTAATGGTTTTGCCTTCCTTCCCCTTAGCATGCCTAAGCCAGCATTTTTCTCCTGCCAAAATCACTCACCTGTTCCTGCAGGACTTTGAGCATTGCTTGTGTATGCGTTTGCTCTTCCTTTGCTTGCTCCAGTTCAGACTTTTTGTTATTTAATTCCTCCTGTATGCTCAGCAATTGCTGCACAAACAAAAGAAGTTTCTGGTTAGCCTCGTCCGGATCCAAAGCAGTTTAAAATCCCCAGTTTGACAAATCCTAATTTCAAACAATGTTTTGCAGTCTGCTCCTACATTTATTATTGTTGCATAATCTGCTGTGTCTAAATGGACCAGAGGTAAATTGTTTTCATCTGCATCTCCTTCTGCGGCAGTGCACCACGAGTAATGCATCTGTTAATGTGCATTAAGCTATTTGTTACATTAAAGCAGAAACTCCTGGTACAGTATGTCACCCACAGAATGACTGTCACATTCGTCTGAACCAAAATCTTATTTGTAGAAGTATATGGGGTGGTTTTAATAAGACTGGGGTAAACACTATGGTACATAAATAATTTAAAAGCACAGCCCTTTAATATAATTAGTCATTGGCCCACAGCCATTTTCATTCTATGTAAAGCAATATTCTGGAAAGCTTTCAGACTGACTTGCCAAGAAGACAAAAGCTTTCCCCTTTTTTAATTTTTTTTTGTCTTGTGCTGCGATATTTTATTAGATCAGGAAGACTGATGCCCTACAATCAATATTTTAGCCAGGGAGACTGCTGATCTACTGTCAAAACAAAAAGCTATGACCAAAATTCTATTTTTATGAAGAGAATTCTGAGATGAAGGTGCATATTTGAAAGCCCACGTCCGCTGGTGTTGGCTAGCTTTAGATTCTGCATAGATTTATTGTGACTGTCAGGAGCAGGTCAGTAGATTTAATTCTGAAATACTTATATGTTTTTGCATATAAGATTTTGATTTTTGAAGAATGTTAGACAATGATGAAGAGCAAGAGCAGACAAACAGGTTAAGAAAAGAGTTTATGTGTTTCCTCTCAGTGAATAAGAAAGGAAACTATGATTTTCTGGGGCAACATATTGCTTGTTAGCACACTCCATTTAAAGGAGTAATTGAACTACTAATTGCTTTACTAACATGCATTACTGATTTAACCATGTACCTACATCTAAAGCTTAGTTTATGGTTGTGCTTAGGGCTGGTGGCTGACTCAAACTGATGATGCAGGTGTTCAGCCTCTTGGTAAGTTACAGACAGCAAACCTAGAAAAAAAAGTCTTGGCCTTGTTCCACTGCACTGGAAGTCCCAGGCATCAAAGGACATGGTGTCAGCATTGTTTTCAGAGTGACTTGGAAACAGATTTCAGGGACTGGTGGAGTTATTGGTAGTGTGTTTCTGTTGTAAGTGAACATCAGTATGATGGATTAATTCAGCCACTGAAGTAAAAATACACGTGGGTATATGTCTGATTATATCTCACACACTCTACAGTCCAGCAGAGTTGGTTAGCTTTTTGATGGATCATGCCGCCTGGACTGCTCCCTGGGAGCCCTCAAGAGACATTCTGGTATGTGTTTTCACTCTACCACAGCACAAGATCATTTTGAATCTCAAGATTTTTCTATGAAATAAATAGGTCTCTTCCACTGAGGCTCATACCCAACCAGCTCTTCTGTGGGAAACTCTGCTTTGGCATTTCTCCAACAGGGATGTGTTCACCTTGCCTGTTGGGTACTACCTCCCACATTTCCAGAAGATAAACTGGATTTGTGTGCACTGCCATAGGTCACACACTGATTCCCATGCAGGTTCCCATGCAGAAGGGACCATCTCATCACCCCATGTACACTTAGGTTATAACATACCTTTAAGGTTCACCTAGGATAGCTCTAGCTGATGCCTGCAATTTAGAGAGAATGGACTCTAGTCCTCAGAAGAGAAGCAGAGAACACAAGACACCAGAAAGATGCCATAAGCCCTCTCAATGGTCACTAGCTGAAGCATTGTGATAAGCAGATTGTCACCTACCTAATAGCAGCTGGTGAGATTTCCTCTCCTTTGCAGCTGCAACCTGTTTGACCTCACACACCTGAACATACCATGAGAAAGGAGTCTTTGGCCCCATTTCAGAATCTTCTCTGAGCAGTTATGTCTCACCAGTGTGGCCAGACTCCATCTTGGTTGAGAGAATTTTACTCCAGCTTCTGGTAAAAGCCCTACAGGCCATCCTTTTGAACAACACAAAATCACATCTGGAAGATCCCAAGTGAGTTTTCATTTCGTCCTGATCCTGAATAATCTTTCACTAGTGAGCAACTGTTACAAAGAGGAAACCAAGACTGACTCTTGGGTTGAACTTGTCTACACAACTGAACTTAAACCTTCTTCTCTATCCCACCCACCCTCTCCCCGTGGTTCTTCCATGGCCATGTTTCACTTATTGTGGATCAGCTCACAAACTTCCACTGTTTTGTTTTCACATCTCCCACTGTGATCTCCCACTGTGATTTAGTCTAATTATATATCTCTTCTTTTGACCCTGACTTTTCCTGTTTTGTGTTTAAGGCAATTTTTCCAAAACTGTCTGAGCATGGGAGGAATTGGTGTGGAAGACACTGAGAGCATGAGAGAAAGAGAGAGGGAGATGTGATGTTCTGCATCTTTGTACTTGGCTCTGGACCAGCGAGGAATAGAAATCCCAGGAAAATATTCAACATTCTCAGTTTCCCTGGGGTAAAAGAGTGTGCATTCTATTTGGAATATGAACTACAAAGCGCCTGATATGAGATAAAACCTTCTAGCAGTCTTAGTGGTCAAACTGTCAACTATTGAAGATTTGCTGTGTGTGTATAGGCTCCAAAGACAGTAAATGTGTCCTATTTTCACAGGAGTGCAAAGCAGAGTAACTAAGATATCCTATTCCCATTCATACATAAGGTTTTTCATTCACAGGACTGGAAACTTCCCATTCAACCTCCAGAGATGTCAAAATTATTTAAAAGTTGGAGCCATCCCTTGGGGGTTTAACTTTCTTTTTCTCTCCTTCATATTTATCTCTAAAAGCTGCAAAATCTGCTAATTTTGCATGGGTCAGGTTTGCATATTTCTTTTTCTTGCGTGGTTGATGCTGCAACCAAGAAGTTGTAACAAGGAGTTATACCTGTCAAACAGAATATTTTTCTCCTTTAGTCTCATTTTGGAAATAAAGAAATAAATGTGATTGAAAAAAATATCAGCTTAAGACAGATGAATAGCCTGAAAAATTTCACCACAAACACGTGATGTTTGGCAAAGTTAGAAGCAAATCGGAAAAGGATCTTACACTGTCAGAAATGAGACAAGTTTCATAACAGGGACTGCTGTCACAGCTGCTTATAAACAGACAGGTTTTCCATAAAGATTATAAAGAATGATGCCAAGATGTAGGTATTAATTATTCAGAATTACTTTGTTTTTCATACATAAATCTACCTATTAAAAATTGATCCTATAGATATTTCTTTTGCCCTTCAAATTTCTTGCAACTATATACCACAATCAATCAAAATAAAAAAATATCCTTGGTTTCAATAATTATGCTGTCTGATACTGTTCCACCAACTTTGCCATCTCACACAGCCTTCCTGCCAGAGTTTCCCTGTGTAGGAAACCGACCTACTACACTGATGGTCACCACAGCTATACAAGTGTCTGTTCTTTCAATCTTGTCTCACATCTCTGGCCATTCCCTTTAAGCCCTGATGCTCCCAGCTTTGTGACACAGCATTCAGATAGAAGTTAACCAGTTTTATCAGGCAAAGAATTGATTTCATGGCTATACAGCCAGGAAATACCTGGCTCATATTTCTGTTTTATTCCATGTCCCCAGTGTGCAATTCTTTGGGTCTGTGTGTTATGGAAGTGTCTTTTCCCTGAACCAAAAAGCAAGTGTCAGGAAGCGGAAAAGCACATCACAGAGCTCATCACAGCTCTGATGATCCTGAAGACAGACACCTGCAGAGCTCCACCAGTAGCAGCCTGGAAGCTCAGCTGGTCTATATGCAACCAAAAGCATTTGTCACCATGGCTGCCAGCTTGACCCTAGGAGATGGAGCTGTGTAGTAGGGACCAGATCAGACTGGCAGACATCACTAATATCCTCTTAGTGGTATTTCCAGAGAGGAGATGGGAAAGCCAGAAAGAATTAACATCCTCGTTGCCTGTCCAGAGATCAATCAATGCATTTTAGACCTCCTCAAAAAATGCAAGACATTGCTGCCAGCGGCAATTCTGGAACTGGTCTGCATAGAAATGGTAGATATCACTATTCTTTCTTTAGTGAGGACCAAATCCTTTGTGTACATAATAAGTAGGTAGCTAATTTCAATATGTGGGGTGAAAGAGGGTGTGTGTTTTATTTTGATTTTTTTCCCCCCACATTCTCACTCCAATGCTGAATCTCTGCCAGAGACAGTTCAGTACCACCCATATTGCATAGATCTCAAAAGCACAGACAGAAAATTACCATCTTAAACCAATCTTCACAGCTTCTGAAACATTAAATATAGATGGCATTATTGAAGCCAGCTGAATTACTCAGGCTGTGTACAATGCAGTGCCAGTGTGGCCAAGAATGCTAACAACTGAGCAGCACACACTGCCTCAGAATATATGGGGAGTCCTAAAGGGAAACTAATAGCTTGCTGCTGTGTAGCACTGTGCAGCCATGAAATACTCCCTCTCTTTCCTCTCCTCCTCCTTGCCCACAGTTCTTCATTGCTCCCCAAAAGGCAGCGTGGATTTGAATATAAAATATGGACATACCTAGAAGTGTGGTCGCATCCCAAGCCCAGTTGGACAGACAAGGATTCCATAAGGAAAGCATGATTTCCAGCATGAAACCAACAAGTTTTCATGTAAAGAAAAAGGAGGCAGATCAGAAGCGACCGCAGGGCCTGAGGCTGTACTTAGGATGCTGTAAGGCTGACAGAATAATGGAAAAGTGAAAGCAGCATTTGACACAAGTTTAGCAGTTATACTGCTGAATGGTCCTGCCCCTGCTGTTTTGTTTATGATCTTCTCTACAGCTGCTTGAAATGAAGTATGAAAAGGTTACAAAGATCTTAAAGAAAGGGCAGTAAGGAGGAGCAGACAAAAGAACACCTCTGGGGTGGGAGCACTGATGTTGATCACAGGTTGTGCAGGCAGTTTCAGCAAATCCAGTCTGTTCAGCCACAGGAAGGAGGCAAACTCTCCCATTTATGGAGTAGATACAGGATGTCCAGAGATGACCTCTGTTAAAGGTCTCTGAAATCAGTGTATCAGTCAAACAGGGATGCTCTTACTTACACAGCTTAACTGAGCCAACTCAGTTGAATGGTCGTTTTCAACACTCAGTGAACTCAGGCAAACTGGATTCTCCTGCTCATATATTGCGTAGGAGAAACATATCCATATTACTCTCCACTTATTATCTATAGCAAATAAATGCCTATACAAGAACAATAGATTCATTAAGTGCCTAAAAAGAAGGGAGAACTTATGTGTCTCAAACAGGCAGGCTGTGTCCCAATTAATGCTACTTTTTTTCAGCCCAAAAGACACCAAGGCATAGATGTAAAACAGGAACCCTGGGAAGCAGAACTCATTTGTGCAAAACACTTGCCCCAAAACTACACGAGAATCAGAGACCTGAAAAGTATGAAACCACAGGCATTCAAATAACTGCAGAGTTCATCTAAAAATTAAAGCACTCACTTATGATAGCAATTTATGATGTTTTATTATATTTTTCCTTTTTTTCCCAAGTAAAACCTTGTTCCATCTTTTCTAAGTTCATCTTATATAAAGAAAAAGAAGTTAAGAGTTTGCCAAATGGAAAATGAGAAAAATCGCAAGGAAATTAATGTTTTGATATTCTTAGAAGATGTTAACAAATACAGAGGGGAAGGGTGGTAAATGTTTCCTTTCAGAATCTTCCTTAGGTAGGAGGAAAAGAAAAAAATGAATTAAAATGAAATCAACCATTTGCAAAATAAAAATACAAATCCCTCTCCCAGTACTCCCATGGCCTGTCTGGAAGAGTGTCTTTCTCTTTTTGCAAGACAAGATTTCATATCACAAATGGCCAGCACATGGCAGGCTTGAATAATGAGAAAGTGACTTCCCAGCTGAGCAAATATGCATTAGTAACAAGACGCTGATGAGGCCTGACAAATCACCAAGGAAACAGGAGAATGTGAAAGACAAGTCAAAGAAGCTTTAGAAATGAGCCCTCAAGGAAGTTAGCCATGTTGCAGCAAGGCATTATTAAAATAAAGAGTATGGCTGTGGGTTTGGGCTTTTTAAGGGATTAAAAAGAACCACAGTGTAATAGTGCAACATTTCCCATCCCTGCCTGCTCTCAGGGACTGGCTGTGTCCCTGGCTGTATGGATGGCATTATTTGGATGGAAAATAGGATTTCCAATGATGAAAGAGGGCTGGTAAAGAGCTGCATGTGGATGAACAGCCCAGCTCCTGCTTGATGGGCATTCACCTGCACAGTGAGTTTCCCTGGCTCTCTAGCCAGAGGCAAAGACCATGCTGAACATGTTTGCTCTGCAGGTTAACCACCTCAGAGGGGGCTGAGGAGCTGGACACACACCTGATGGGGAAATGTGGCATGTGGTGGCACTAAAGAACAAATCTGTCCAGCTGCTTCCTTAGGGAGGTGATGCCATGTTTCCCTTCCCCTGCTATTAGACAGACTCCAGAGGTCCTGCTGCAGCTCTACAGTGCTCACAGTAGTTGCAGGCAGGCATGTATTCTAAGAAATAAAGCAAAATAGAAGACAGATGGACACAGACACACTGAAACTACCTAGAGGGAGGTTATGGAGGTGGTGGTTTTCTTGAGTAAAAGTTGAGGACAAATAGACAGCAGGTCTATTTGGTTTTTTTTTATTACACAGCAGGATTTTTTTTTTTTTATAACACAGTAGGAAAATATTCCACAGTGAGGGTAGCCAACCTCTTGAGCAACGGCTCAGAGAAGCTGTGGAGTCTCCATCCTTGGGGGTACTGAGATCATAGCTGGACAAGGTCCTGAACAAAACTGAGATGACTCCAGAGATGCCCCTGTTTTGAGGAGAGGTGTACCTGACCTTCAGATGTACCTTCTGACTTCAGTTTTTATGGGATTCTAGAGAAGAGCTGATAGATATCAGAGAAGTAGCTCTCAATTTCTTTTTTTTTTTTTTTTTTGTGAGGCTTAGCAATTCAGCCACATCAGCTACAAGAGGTAGTGTTAAGGGCTGGGCAGCAGAGGAAAGGAGAACATGAGTGATGTGATGAACAGTTTAAGAGACAGTCTACAGCTTTCCTCTGCCAAGTAATTTTCGAGTAGACCTGTTACTCATCAAGAAAGACAAGTTGTCCTCAGTCAGCTATGGACTTTTGCAGCAAATGAAGAAAAGACCAAGTCCTTAGGGACGTTACAGCATGAATCCTTCATCTCAGAATTTAAATATACTAACAAGAACTTAGCTCTATGGCATCAGGGATCCCTCTCTGGGATATGGGTTTCACAGCAAATTAAGCAAGGTCCTTTATTTTCATGATGGCCTGTGAAGGGGAGAAGCCTGACAAAAGCCCACTGTACCTCATCAATAAAGCTCCCTCCTTTCTTTGCTAAATGAGGTGATTGGGATAGCACATAGCCCTGACTTTACTGACAGTAGGTGAGTAGATCCTGATCCTGATCAAAGAAAGAGGGCTGATCTCAAATGAGTATCATGTTCCCCCTGCCCTCATATCTGTCCTACAAGGCAACAAGTTGGCACCTTGCAAGATGCACAGTCAAAGAAAGATGTGATCATCTAGACATAACAACAGCATCTTCTCCAGCCTTTCACCTGCACTGGCCATTGTGGGTAACTCCTCACCAGCTAATGGCACTTGAGCAGTGTGATCCCATCTTTTCTTCCATGGGACTGAAAATGAGCATGATACAGCATGCCTTTTCTCAACAAAGCAAAACAGATCTTCTAAATTTTGATTTCCCATTCAAGAAAAAAATATTTTACTTATTTTGATGGGGAATAAAAATTTAATTAGAAGAACAATATTATGGAAGAGAATCAATTTACCCAGTGTAATTTCCACTGAAACACAATTCCTTGTAATGGAAACAGAGTTCTTAGCACTGATAGCATCAAACACAATTGGAAATTCTAATCAGCAAGCCAATGCTAGTATTTAGGATCTTTTTAAAAATTCATGTAAGATCACTGGACTGTAAAACTTAAAAGATTTGTCCTTTACCACCACCAGACTACACAAGCATGTTAATGAACACACTAGTTGATTTATTTAATATTGTAAATAAAATGTGTGCACCCAATTATTTCTCTATGAAGGGTTTATTCTTGCTTCCAATCTCAGTCTAGCTTTACCAGCACCAGCAGGAAAAAAGATGCTACTCTCTTCCATCTTACAACCAGAACAGCTGTTGGGAATATGGTGCCTAAAGTATCTGTGGGACCTTATTTACACTCCCCTAATATTATTGAAGTGGTGGTTGCAGAAGTGGGAAATCAAACACTACTTTCAATAAAGAAAGGCTGTTAAACAGAGAAGAGAAGTCATTTGGCTTGTCTGAGAACTGGTAAATAAATAGCACTTAATTGCCAGCTGCTCCTTTTATTTTTTTTTAATATAATCAAAAGAGAAAGTGTTTTCTGGAAGTTTAAACACGGATTGGACTGTAAAGAGCTCTGAAAAGCCCAGGTGAGCTAAGACAACACTTATGGGAACATTTGTCTCTCTCCTGGGAGATCATATATTTCTTAACCGGTTTTCAAATATCAGCCACTGGGTGAGTAGGAACAGGCATAGATGCGAACATCTGGATGTTGGGTCCAGCCCCTCACATTTAACTTGTACCCCTTCCCTCTAAGGTTATCAGTACTGTCATTACTACTCCAGTGTCATTTTTACAGGAAAAAAAAAGAAAAAGATCTAACTGGAATTCATACTGCAATTAAAAACATTTCCAACATAATTATTCTGGTCTGTTTATTTACCAGGTAAAGTGCAAATAAAAGGGATTTTTTTTAATCTCTTTTATTTATTCTTCTTTAATGCTGCTTTGGAGAAGAACGAGTTTATACTTGTGCATTAGTACATTGGTTGGGTTGTATGCTGAATATGTGTTTGGTGAGCAAGAGGTAGATGAAATAAAAAAAGGCTACAAATCTCCTCTGCACTTAGGCTATATTAATAAATATAGCCATAACATGCTCCATCTATTCAACAATGATCTTAATTTCAGCACTAAACTGCTACTAGAACCTGTATATTTAAAGGTATATCATTGTTATAATGGCCATGGCACTTACACAGCACCAGATTCAGCAATTTTCAGCCACCAGCATCTGCGTCTGTGGCTTCTGACATTTCAGAACGTTTGTATGTGAGAGAAAGGAGTGGCTGTGACAGTTAACAACACATGTGAAGGATCTGAGACCTGCAGACCTCAATGCCAGCTGAGCCTTATTGGGACTTAATAGGTGGTAGATTGGTTAAAAGATTGATGAGGAAAAAAAGCCTCATGATGCCCTGCCCTCCTGTCTGTTACAATCTCCTGCACAGAAATGTCCTTTTTGTCCCTACTCCCACTGAAGGAGTGTGGACCATGGGACTATTCAGTTCTACTACTTGTATGAGAAAAATCTATGAAAAAAGGTGAAGGAAAGACCTGAGAAATGACATCTTTTCTTGTAGAAAAAACTGCTAGCTCCATCTGAAAATGGATTGGCTCTGCTCTAATGGCTGGGGATGGTAGAAATCCAATTAATTTCAAAGGCAGCATAGTGAAGCCAACACTAGTTACCTTTGGATTTTTTACTCAGAAGAATTACTATATTTTACAGGTACATGGTCTTGCTGAAAAAGCTGATAGATGCCTCTTGTGACACCTCAATTAGATAAAAGTGTTGTAATCTGTCTCCCAGTGATGGTACTGTGGAAAATGTGTGCTCCCCACAGTCTGCACCACCAAGGATGTACCCTGACCACCCTCCTTTGAGGGAGCAACGAGTGTAAAGAGGGAGCTGCAATGCACTCCAACAGCAATTCCTACCCTCCCAAGCACAAAAGTGAGGCATATCACAGACAAAACAGTCCTACCCTGCATGAACACTGAAAGCCTGAAATGAGGCGTAGGGCTGGATATTAGGAAAAATTTCTCCACCAAAAGGGTTGTCAAATTTTGGAACTTGATGAGGCAAAAAAGCTGTCCAGGGAAGTGGTGGAGTCACCATCCCTGGAGGTGTTTAAAAGATATGTAGATGCCGTGCTTAGGGACATGGCTTAGTGGTGGATTGGGCGGTATTGGGTTAATTGTTGGATTTGTTGATTTTAAAAGTCCTTTATCACCAAAATAATTCTGTGATTTTATGATTGCTAGTCATCTGGCATTTATCAGAGCTCTTTAAAGAGATGTATCAGTCTCAGATGCATATGCTATTTATTTTACATGTTAAATGATTAGTAAACTGCAAAAGAGACTCCTCAGTAGGTAGGAAATGTCAGGAGCAATGTGGCCTTTGCAGAAAGACCTTGAGCTGCATATTGAACAGCAAGGACAGGGAGGTACTGAACAGGTGATGATTGACTGTGTACTCTCTGCCTGCGGCACCAAATGGGGAAGGGTCTCTGAGGTATACAAAGCAAAACACACAGGCTGTGGTTCTGGCAGCTCCTGACTTCTGAGTGTTCAGGTTCACAATCTGCATTGCAATTCACATTAAATTGGTACTGTCCAGGGAGAAAAAGAAGAGAAGACAAAAGTGGACTCTTATCACACTGCATCAGAGAGACACCCATGTGGGTCATCAGCAGGGCCAGAATATGTTCAATCTCCTGCTGAGACACGCTGAGCTGAGTTGGTGGCACTCCCAGCAGTGTGTCAGCCTTTCTGTCAGCCCTACACCCACCACACACGACTGTTCCCTTTGTTCTGGCTTTCCAGCCTGAGCACTAATTTCAAGAGAGGCACTGCGGCGCATCCCCTGCTGCTGCAATAACCCCATGGCTGGGCTTTAATGCACCCCTGCCAGCAAAGGGGAGCCTGCGCTGTCACTCTGTGTTAGGAGTATGATCCCAAGCCCAGCCAGTGATTCAGGCCCCTCAGGGGATGGGAGCAATGAGGTGCCTCTTAATCGGCACATCTCAGCATGTGCAATAGCAGAACTGTAGGCACTAGTATACGTTTCCTGGACATAACATTTATGGAGCACGGTTTAAATGGGGATTTGTGGATGACACCCTTGCCTGCAGGAGCTAAATTCAGCCCATAGTGCTCGGGGAGTTATGAGAGGAAAGAACATTATCTTACATTTACATGATGCAGTGAAGCACCATGCAAAATATCCATCCCATTGGCAAATGTACCAGTTCAGGAATCAGCACAGCTGTACAAGCATGGCCCCACACCTTGGCCAGTTAAGCCTGACAAAAAAAGGTAGAGCTAACTTGTTAAATTAGAATCATGCTAAAGGGCATGTGCTCTGTAGGCACAGGATTAACCTGAGGCTTAAAACATTGCACTGATGTGGAAGTGGTTCATGAACAATCCTGGATGACCAGTAAAAATCTAAAATTTACTCGAAGACATGCTAATGAGTGTCATCTTCTTTGTGGAAAACTGACATTTTTTCAAAGGCTTGCTAAGACTATCACTTTCAGACAGATTGTATAAAGGATCTGGGAACCACATCATTAACTCAATAGAGACTCACTGTCAAATTCTGAGCCTTGGTTTCAAAGCAAGGTGGCAAATAAAGGTGGCAAGAGCATTTCTTCAAAAATTATATTTGATGGACAATATACAACGAAAGTATATTTTTCATGTTTTGTTCTTGGAATGGCTGAAAGATTATGTTGATGATTTTTTTCAAAAGAATTCTGCTTGCCATTCCACATGTAATATGCTAAAACTAAATGGTTAAAATTTGGAGAAATTATATACCCACTGAAAACTGAGGCTTATAATTTCAACCATTAAGCAACACTTCTAGGTGATATTTTCTGCATTACCTATAGTCATGTATCTGATGAAACATTTCAGACAGAGAGGCAAGATTAAAAAAATTCTTACAGCTGTGCTGTGAAGTGCTGCAAAAATAGTTACAACTAAAACATCCTTTCTTGTGATCACAGACTTTTTTTAGAGCATACCAAACACTGCTGGAAAAAGAGCCATTCAAAAAGCGATCGTCTTGGTATGTGTGTTCTCATATAGAAATAAATTGAAGGCAATACCACCTATGCAGCAGTGACAAGTTAATTCAATTTCCATCTCAAAATCAGGTAAAGTGTATCTCATTTGTTACCATGGATACAAGACATTATTTCCATTTGTTTGAGATCTCACAGTGGGTATGAAATTAAACTGTGACACAGTTTTATGGAGGAAGTTGACTAAAACCCCATAAGTTCAATGTCATTAGTCCAAAGGATTTTCTTTTTTTAGACACAGCAAATAAGGAGGTTGCTACTACTGCCCATAAGGTACACTTCATAAGCAAACATCTGTGTGATTTTCCTGATGCTACTTTAGATCAGTGGGAGTGATGGAAGAGAAAATAAACATTCATTTCATCAGTCCTGCAAACACAGGGAAGAATCCTGAAAAACATCCAGATGGTAGAAGTACATTAAAAATACATTGGTGGTGTGTTATTTGCTATTGTTTGGCACCAAATATGTTTACAAAAAATGTCTTGATTCTGAAAATGCATCTAATTTTTCTCAGATAAATCTGCTTTTCAGGCTGCAGCTCAAATCGCTTGTTCTCTAGTTTTCAGAGTCAGAAGAAGTGTATGAAAGAGTAGGGGAGAATGAGGAGAAAAGAAGAAGGAGAAATATGTTTTTCAATGCTGACATATATGAAGGGTTCAGGAATTCAGTGGCATTCAGTTTACCTTGTCTGAAATTAATTTTAATATATACAAAAGGATAAAAGGGAATACAGGTCTTCTTGTTAAATTATTTATACTCAAGTCCTGGATATATATTTAATATTTCATAGTGAGACTGATTTCCATAGATGCTGAGCACCTGCTACGCTGGCGGATTTCAGCTGAGGTTGTCATCTCTCAACACTGACAAAACCAAGCTGAGATAAAACTGAGTCTACCTAAATCAAAGGTTTATTTCTACATATTCATGCATTAACTACATGAAAATCACAAAGGTTATGGAATGTCATGAGTGTGGCTAATTACTGAAATCCAAAACCATCATCCAGCTGCTTAATTGACTGATAATTTCCCACCAAATATTCTGAACTTCACCTCCTTTGCTTCTGTGTTGCTGCTCTCCTCAGCGTATTGTCAGACTGGATTATCTGCAGTGTCTTCTCCAGCTCCTTGGGCCATCTCTAATTATATCCCATTGGGAGCAAGTAGGTCTGACCCTGAGATGGCAAACTAGAAAAATTGAGAACCTCACAGCAAAACTGTCACGCACACAGGAACTTTCAGAGGAGTAGGGACTGCAGTGTCCATGGCCAGCTGAACAGAGAGATAAGTCAGTAACTCTGTGTTATTGATTTGCATTATTAGCATTTGCTTGAAGTTCAATAAAAATCTATTTATATTCTACAGACTTGATTATACTTCATCCAGACCCCAGACAGAAAATTATAATAATGCCAAATGGGTGCTAGGGCTCCAGAATTTTTATTTAGTCGTATTTTATACCTCTTTTTCACTATTTTTAATGGAGAATTAGCACCAGGATTAAATACAGTACAATCTTTACATATGGTGTTAAATTTATTAAAACCAGTGATATTTAAGAACCCATTTATATAAGGATAAGATCATGAACAGACCTCAAGCTTATCTAAAGTATATAGAAACCTTAAGTACTTCTGAGTAATGACTTAATTTGAAGTCTGGGAAAGATTTCATTCCTGAATTATCGATTACTTATTTTCAACTTTTAAAGTATTTTGGTTAGAATTATTCCACCATACAATAAATCACCCTGATTTTGTAAAAATTTCCAGGCTTAAAGGGGCTTGTGTTGATATCAATGTGTGTAAGATTGCCTTGTGCTCTGTTATTGGGTGTTAGCTGGGATTGGCAGACTCGCTGGATTCGATGGGCACCAGGACAGCTGTGCAATTCCTAACCCAACCAGGCAGCTCGTATGTAAATGAGTATCTCCTGGGTTTTACCATACAAAAGCAGCTTAGTACAGTCTGGAAGTGGGTACAACTTGTCCCCTCCTAGAATCGAATAACCAGGGGTGACAGAGGGGTGTGAGCGGTGCTACAGACGAAGGAAGCAAACTTAACCTCCGCAGTGCCAGGCTGAGAAGCTCCACTCCAGCTGGGAGCACAGCCCAGCTCTGTGTTGAGCCACTGCCCTTGAGGTGTGCCACCTACCAGCTGAACACCAGTGCCTGGGCAGGGAAGATGCTGCATGCAGGCACGCTGGGTGAGGGCTGCTCGTGAGTCAGTGCACACGTCACACAACACAATGGCAGCAGGCTGGATGTGCTTGCCAAGACTTACCCAGCACAGTGTCAGCCGCACACTAACAAATAAGCGATAATAATTATGATAAACTGACACCCTTTGCCCCTGCAGGGAGACAGTGCAGTTTCTCGTTGACTGGTGTCAGAGAAAAAGCTTTTTTGCTGCACTAAACCACTTAAAAACTGTCTGAATGAAAAGGTTATATCCATGGGTCAGCATAAATGATAATAGCTCAGGAAATAGCACTGATGTTGCTAACAATTTGCAAGTTAAGGAGAGTAGTCTGGACATGCTGATGTCTCAGTCATTCTCAAACAATAGTAGAAAAAAAGATGCAGATGAATGCAAATGAAAATACCACAGAGCATTGATTATGATACATTAGACAATTTTAAAAACATTTCTGTGCAATACCAGGGCCAGTTGGATTAAGTGGGAAGAGAAACAGAGCAATTTGCTCATAACTAGCAAATGCATAAAGAATTTTCTTGAATGATCAATGGGTTTGCAGTCTATGAATTCCTAAAATGACTATGCCTAAATATATCCCCAAACTCTTCTCCCTTTTCCCTGTGATTTTCTGAAAAGAAATCAGGACCTTAATGAATAGTCTTGAGTAGAGCAGAGCCCCATGGTACCACTATTCTAAAATAGAAGACCTTTTCTTCCTCAGTAATACCTGCTGCATGCCTTGCATTGTCTGCTGTAGGAACTGCAGCTGCTGGTCCTTCGTAAGGCTCTCTTCTGTTCGAAAGAGCTGTCCTTTCTCCTGCTTCAGGAGCTCCACTTCATTCCTGTAAGCATCCAGCTGCCATCGGAGACTATCGTTCTCCTCCTTTAGCGCATATGCTTGGGCGGCTAGGGCTAAGAGAAAATGAAAATGTGAAAAAAAATCAGTGAAATGGGTTATTTCTTTTCAAATAATACAGAGGACATTGTCTGGAGAGATGACAATACAGCTGAACGCCAGTGAGACATTTCGGAGCTGAGACAAGACCCAGCAGAGCTGAAAATGATTAGGTTCTGGCAAGGATTGTTGCTGGAAGGTTATTTCCTGGGATGGAAGAAGCCATAAAGTGACCCTGGATAATTCAAATGCTACTTGCAATCTGGCTGCTAAATTTAGGCTTATATTTTAGGAAGAAACCGGCATGCAGTCCAAGGGCAAGGCACTCACCAACTTTACAACGTTTTCCCAGTGATGTTATAGGAACTGATACAGACATTTAGTATTTATACTTGCACAGTGGCCAGATGTCCCGATCAGGTCTGTGCTAAGGAATTTTCCCAATGCAGAGTTGTTGGATTTAGTCCCATGTGAGAGGAAACACAGAAATTTCTCTCCAGCCTTGCTATGAACTACTTCACAGCAACAGTTATGAGGAACCATTTAGACAGAAAAATGATGTAATAGAAAAAAAATACATAAAATTTAAATGCTGAAAAAAGTGTTGGCACCACAAGAGCATTACTACATTAAAGGCATTGAAAGACACTTAAGTCATTTCCTTAGGAAGCTCCATTTGGCCCCTTTTCAGTTTAGAATGGCATTTTTATTATCATAACTGATAGCAGGTGTTTGTGAAGAAATCGATTAGTATGCAGGGATGGAAATTACATTTGCCAAATGACTTGCACAGTTTGCAATATAAGCTAAAATTTGTGTAGCAAAAGGCAGAAGGCTATAAAGCATGTAGTAGAAACATTATTTAAATAAATTATCTGAACATAAATACATATAGGGAAAGGTGGCATTCATTAATTAGGGATGTGGCTATCATCCTATAGAAGAACCCCCTCCTGGTATTATTTATATTTGGCAGGAGCAGTGGTCATTTGGCATAGCGAACTGCCATACCATGCTATTTTCTTTCTTGGAACCTGGTGACACAACAACATTACAGAGCAGCTGTAATTAAAAAACAACAATCTACTAAGGCCGGTTCTATCAACATTTGGTAACTGAACCACATAACTGATTTACATTCCTGATTAAATGATTTCAGGCTCGGTATCACAGAATTCTTTTTTGCCCACCTACAACAGCAGTATGGTTAAACTCCAAATTACATGAAATTGCATATTAAGTCCATTTAATACTAGGCACCTCTTGACTAGACCTTCTGTAGATAAAGAGTCCCCTGTTCCCCATGATAACATGATTCAGCACATTTGTGAAATTATACCAGCAATTAGGTAGAATGTCACAATATTTCATTAGCAATAAAAATGTTTTATCTTCGGTAGGACAAATCTACCTTAATTTCAGATAATTTTTGCTAATTTCAAAGTAGTGTAAATGCATTATTCAAAATAAAGTACAGTCAGCTACTATTCAAATACAGACTTGGACTGGTTACTGTGCTTAATTTGGATATTTTACAGAATGTCTGCAAGATTTAGCAAGAGTTACAGTATTGTTACATCAAATTAAATTGTTCTGAAAAGCATGCAATCATTCTTCCATGACAAAATTTACCCTCAAGAAACTGCACTGATGAGTCCAATGGGCAAATAAGAGGATGAAATATTTTTTTCAGTTTTTATTTTTGTAAAAGCCAACAAACTATAATAAAAGAAAGGATTAAAAAATAAACATGAGGCCAAGCAAACAAAAACATCAGTCCAAAAAAAGTCTCAAGTCAAAATTAAATAGTTTATGTTAGAATGAACCTCTAAAGATTATTTAGTACAACCTGTGCAATTGTCTCACAATCCTGATCCTAAAATATTTCTTCCTTACATCCAATCTAAATCTACCCTCTTTAAGTTTATAACTGTTTCCCCTTGTCTTGTCACTGCAGCCCCTGGTGAAAAGTCTCTCTGTCATCTGTACTCTCTTACTTCTACCAATTAGAGCCTCACAAAATTTATGCCTTTTGTTTTGTTTTTTTTTTTTCTTTTAATGTAACACTAAATTCCAGCAAGCAACTGCCTGCCCTTCAGCTCCCTGAGAACAGGAACAGAGACCATCAGAGATGTACTCAAGTTTCCACAGCGACTCGGGAGCATCAGTTCACCTGCTGCTCATCATCTATTCCAGCTCTCAAAAAACTTCTGAGAGCTGCTGCACAAGTGGGGGTGTGAGGCCTGTGTATTCCCTCACTGAAATGTGGGCTCTGACCCAGATTGAGCTGAGGCTTATTTGGAAAGGCTGCTTGACTGTTTTCTGTGCCTCACTACAGCCTAATTGGAGAACTTCTCCTTTCTGTACTCCTAGGTGAGTTCAGGTTATTAAGTGGGGCTACAGACAGCAAGAGATGTCTGCTACAGGGTCAGCAAAATAGGAGAAATGAAAAGGGCCACAACACCTGACAAAAGCAAGTAACTTTTATGTGATGAACCTATAAGAGTTTAAAAAAGAACTAATCCCAATGAAACAAGTCACAAAACATAGGAGCAATGAAGGTAATTGTCCATTTACCCTGTAGGAATGCAATGCAGGTTTTTACTGTTCAAAAACAGAGATGCACCTTTGAATGCTATTATGTCCTTACTTAAATAATTATATGTAAAATGTAATATCAAAACCTGTATAACAATAATTACATTGCAGTGTTACCAAGAAGTTCCATTTGAAGTTGGCCCTGCTCTTTTCTGCACACCAGAAGACAAAGGCTGTGCCTGGAAGATGTTGCAATCTATTTTAAGACAAAATGAAAACATCCCAAACCACCTAAAATGAGATAATAAGAATACAGGAGAGATACATTTCTGATAGACAGGATTCCCTCAGGTGTACAGAGCCTTATCAACCTTATTATACACTTGGGTGATCACCCTAATCACTCAGAGCAAATAGCAACAGTGTCCAAGGCAGAAATATGTTCTTAAATAAGGAAGATGCAACACATGTACTAACAGTGTAACAGTATTAAAGGTACACTAGCTTTTAAATGAATTAATTAAAGAGTCCATAAATTATATGACATTAACTAATTTTTATATACTTTGCTATTTAATTTAAAGCTGAAAATAGTTGGTTCCTAATATGTATGGACAGAATGGTCAACAGAAAAGGAGAATAAGACAAAAGGAAGACATCTGACAGACCTCAGGGTGTCCAGCTCATTCAACACTGTGCAACTGTTTTAAACAAAATCAGACACATTCTTTGTGTTGACCTAACATAACTATAATTTTAAGATATTTATGTTTTAGTGAACCAAGATTAAAATAACTCTGAATTCATATCAATGTCCCTTTTTATTCCAAGCAAAACATCTATTCTATTCTAAAAACATCCTATAATTTCTTTAAAATTACATTTAATTTACAACCATTATATATAATGATATGTGATTTATTATATAGGATATAGAGAAAGGCACTTGATTGAATATTAAATTAAACATAGAGGAGAATTTTGGGGGAAAGAGGATCTGTATTTTAAAAAGTAATTTTTTTCAAGTTTTGCATAAATTTTTGCTAAGAGTTCATTGACAAAGCTGATGAATGTAGTTTTAGTTGAAAAAAATTTTGTTCTTCTCATCTCAAGAAATTTTACATTTGGTAGTTCAGATACTCATCTACAAAATCCCTCTCTGAGGCACACTAAAAAAATCTTTGGATAAAAGACAGTGAATGCTGAAAACATTTACAGAAGAACTATATACAAGGAATATATATCAAAAGAAAACTGACAACAATCCCCTATTTGCTGCCTGTGCTGCAAATAGAAGAAAATATTCCTACCTAAACAAACACAGCTGGAAAACAGCTCAATATTCTCTTTACAGCATTTTCACTGAGGGATGCAAAATGATACCTGCCAGCCTCAGAGAAGCAGCTGAAAGAAGATTAGACATATATACGTGGGGGAAACCTTTGCACTGATATTTCAAAGACTTCCAAGAGGTTAGTGTGATTTCTTTGTGCTGAGGCAGAAGTGCTGTATTCAATTTGGCACAGCCTCAGCGGCAAAATAGACTCCATTTAGTGGATCCAGACTAGATCCAAATCAAAAAGGCACCCTCTTTAATACAAGAAATGACTGGCTGACTAGAAATCCACTGAAATCTAAGGACATATTCATTGATGGATGTCTCAGAAGAAGCAAGCAATTTATTTTTCTAGGGTGTCTACCTTGGATAGTTAGGAGAGTGTCTTCTTTCTGACCTGCACTGATCTTTCCACTTTCAGCTGGTACCCAGTGACTGCATTTAACTTAATACATATCAATGCCCATAGGAGTCAAAGCAGAGGAAGTCCTCACAGATGATACAGGGTAATTGTAGTCTTTCATGACCCACATCATGTCATAGTGGCCAGGAAATAAAGCTAACACCCCACATCTCCAAATGTATTTCTTTATTGAGGAAATTAGGGAGAATTCATAATTTTCTATCATTTCTACTAGTGCACACCTGCCTTGTGGATTTCTCATGAGTTGACGCCCTAATAACATTACAGTTAATGCTAATGACAGTCTACTAATTTGCATACTGAGGACACACTGAGTTGAAAAGCATAAACAGTACGTTATCTCAAGAGCCTGAAGAAATCTGAAAGTAGTATCTGAAAAACAAATGACAAACACTAAAAATAATAACAGAAAACCTGCCTGTAAATGTAAAGATTTTCCATACATCCTCCTAGCAGAACTTCTACAGTTTATATTTCCAATAGATTCTTCTATATTTGTTCAGAAATAGATCATAAAACTCAGAATTTCTGTGATGTTTGTCCAGACTTTGGTCTAACCAGCAGAATTTTTCAGTTTTTGAACTGTAGCTGATGTATTGATATAGTGAGGCAGATGAAAACAGAGAAATAGCCTACTCCCAAACCTTCTTGCTATCTGAGTTCTACTAAAACAATTATCCTGATTTCCTGACTTGAAAATGAGGGTTTAAATGATATAATGTTCCTTTTGATAACAGCAAAAAGAGAAGCATCAAAACATGTCAAAATAATGGATATTAAGGTAATTTGTTTCATCACTCCCATTGCAGAGCATTTGCAATGTCAAAAAAGCCATCTTGCAAGACACAGCGACTTCTTCAAAGAGTTTTCAGCTTGAGAGACTGAACAAATGTGACTGAAGAAAAATAAGGACACAAAGTTCACAACTATAAATACAAACAATAGAAGTTATCCCTGGCCTCTAGCTAGCCTGCTTGTTTTTCAAATAGGTGAACTGTGAAGCAATACAAGCAGGGGAAAATCAGCAAGGAAAAATGTTTCTGGAGGATCTGGAAGGACATGAGCTGTGTTTTCGTGCTGCTGAAAACAGGGTAAGTTTTACAGTAATGGCATTTTTCATTAGTGAGGAAGATAGTCTTTGCAGAAGTACAGTTTGGATGGTCTTAGGAGATACAGCAGGTGGCAGCCCTGCTCATGGCGGGAAATTGTAACTAGAGGATCATTAAGGTCCTTTCCAGTCTAAACCATTCTGTAATTCTATTATAACTAGATAGGACCACTGGACCTCATTCAGTTTTACCATCTAAAACTGTGCTTGATGCTCCAGCTCACTGCAAATTTCATTTTGCGCTGGAGTCTGAGACTCCCATTATGATCACTCATTGGCAGGGTGTGTGTGTCAGTCAGTAGCCCCACACTTTGGGATGTGTGGGAAGGTCAAGTTTGGAGGAGCTGTGCAAGGTGCTGGGAAGGAGGGCACAGCCCTCATTGCAGATGGCAAGCTATATTACCTCTGAGGTGAAGAGACACACAGAGCAGCTTGACAGGTGATAACCAACATCTCGAGCACCAAGCTACCCTTCTCTCTGTATTCTACAAGAAGTTTTCTGGAAGAGGAAGGCTTGACAAGTACACCATGGTCACTTTGAGTCATCTTCTTGAGCCCACTTCACAACATCTGAATCCTGAGTCATCCAATGTCTAAAGAAGTTTCGGTCCATAGTCTTGAGTTCCCAGAGGACACTTGCTTTTCTTTATGGACACTTACCAAATACCTGATCACCAGCGTAGTGATGCCTTAAGTTTTAGCTTTCATATTTTTCATGTTCTGCACTGCATTAGTACATAACTCTGAACTTCATATGAAGTGTTAGCAAGTTCTCTTCACAGTTTAGTCAGACAAAACAATCCTTATCCAGCCTGAGAACGAGGACACTGTTGGAGCTTCAGGCCCAAAAAATGTAAACAACAGAGAACTGAGGAGAGCAATCTGGGAGGATGGGACTTCATAACCTGAAGCTGTAATTGCACAATTAACCCCAATATGTAAACGGACCAAAAGTTATAAAAATGTGAAAACTCGTGACCGGGCGTCCACCTTGGGTGGAGCCATGGCTGGGCTCTTGCACTGCCCAAGGTGTATCTTTTGAGGGCCTTTTAATAAATACCCACTTTATTCCTTTAACACCATCTAGCCTCTCTTCCAGATAGCCTCTCAAGGCATCATAGTGCTCAGATGTCAATGGCAAGTGCGTTGAAATATGTCTGATATAAGCAGTTAAAAGCAGCCTTCTTCCTATAATGCATTCTTTAAAAACTACTGTTCCATGGTTCTCCCTCATTCCTGCAAAAATACACTATGTCAATTGAGGGTTTTTTTTTTTAAACACTTTGCTTACAGCTTGAAAAGAGCTAGCTAAGTATCATGAATAAACTCTAGAAACAAAATTTGCATGGTATAAAAATACATAACTTGGAGCAATTACAAGCTAACCTAGCTATGAAGAGTTTTTTTCTTTCCCCCTTTAGACATAATGCAACCAAACAATGAAGAAATTGCCACATTATTTTCAAGTGCTAAGCACACTTCATTTGAATGCCTTGGTATCTGCAAATTTAAACTCTGAGGGCACTAATTATCCTATATGAGAAGGGTTTATTGTCATTAATGTTAGTTAGGCCCTGCACACCGGGAGGGAGATTTACTCTTTTGTGAAACCTGTTTAATTCAGGTGCAGTTGCTTCAAAGTCCTTTCCTTACCATGCAGCCTATGTTCAGTGCAGAGAAGCTCATTACACCAGTTACATTCACGATGATACCAGATGTTCAAATTGAACAATCTTCAGAATTATTTTCAGGCTTCCTATTCACATAAAACTTGGTGGCAAACAATTGGTAAATGGAAGGAAGGAAAGAAAAGAAAGAAAAGAAAAAAGAAAAGAAAAGAAAAGAAAAGAAAAGAAAAGAAAAGAAAAGAAAAGAAAAGAAAAGAAAAGAAAAGAAAAGAAAAGAAAAGAAAAGAAAAGAAAAGAAAAGGAAAAAGGAGAAAGAAAAGAAAAGAAAAGAAAAGGAAAAAGGAAAAAGGAAAGGAAAGGAAAGAAAAAAAAAGAAAAGGAAAGGAAAGAAAAAAAAAGAAAAGGAAAGGAAAGAAAAAAAAAGAAAAGAAAAGAAAAGAAAAGAAAAGAAAAGAAAAGAAAAGAAAAGAAAAGAAAAGAAAAGAAAAGAAAAGAAAAGAAAAGAAAAGAAAAGAAAAGAAAAGAAAAGAAAAGAAAAGAAAAGAAAAGAAAAGAAAAGAAAAGAAAAGAAAAGAAAAGAAAAGAAAAGAAAAGAAAAGAAAAGAAAAGAAAAGAAAAGAAAAGAAAAGAAAAGAAAAGAAAAGAAAAGAAAAGAAAAGAAAAGAAAAGAAAAGAAAAATGAAATTAAGGGAGACTCTAAGAAAGCTGGAGCATCACTATTTACAAGTGCATGTACTGAGGGGACAAGGAGGAGATTGATATTAAGAAGAGAATTCTCACTGTGAGGATATTGAGGCACTGGCACAGGTTGCCTAGAGAAGCTGTGGATGAGAAGCTATGGATGGCCCATCGCTGGCAGTGTGTAAGGCCAAGTTGGAAGTAAATTATATTTAAGGCCCCTTTCAACACAAGCCATGCTATGATTCTATGAGTCCAATAATTGCAATTTTATTCATCCCATTCAGGACAGACCTCTACACATTTGAGAAACCAAAGTGTTTCTCTGACAAGAGATTTTTCTCAGTTTATGAAATTTCTCCCTGCTTAGCAGACATCAGTAATATCACTGCTCTTTCCTAGCTTTACTACACCTGTGGCTCACCAGTAATTTATGAAGGCTTGTTATTTCTTGTGTAATGAAGCACATCTCTTTGCAAATACCACAGAAGGTGCAGAGAAAGGGAGGATCTATTATTGTCCAGCTGGGACTAGTAACTAAAAGTCGTAGCCAAATGCTGGCTCTGCAGAGGACTAAGAATGCCCCAGAGAGCAGCGCTGCCAACTTCTGTGACATTATGATGAGTCCGATGATATCTCACATTTTATTTAAAAGCCTAGAGAGATCATTAACTAAAAACCTCTGGTTTAGGTATCTGGAAGTTCCAAACTTTCTAGACTGTGGATCAGTATTGGCTCTTCCTTTTTAATCGTGATCTCACAAACTGCGTTTTAATTAAAAACGCCAACAAGACTACTTAATCTAGCTGTTTTAGCCAGTCCAAGGAATAAAGATGTAGATTACTTGCTACAATCTTACTAGTGATCATTGACTCCAGTGATCAGTTTGGGATCTGGACTTCATGTCTGCAGAAAACCCACTTGAACAGTGATTCAACCTTCTCTAAAGGGCTGCAAAGATGCAAGAATAATTTCTCACTTTTAGCCAATCTTCCCACCCCTCTCTTTGTACCCTCCTCTCTTTTACCTTTGCACTAGTTCTGTTCAGTTAATTTCCAGCTCTAAATGCATGAGTCCATGTATTTGCTCATTTGTAATTCCCACTTGCCTGACATGGTCAGATGTTTCTCTCTTCCCTCACTCATACTTATTTTGCAGCACATTCTCTAGTCTCCTCTTACCCAGATCTGTCCCAGGTAAATTGCACCATTAAGCATTTTTGACTTTTCCTACCAAGATGTCACATCATATTACTGAAACGAAAATTTGGAATTTGGAAGAGATCACGTTGTTACAATAATATCAAAGCCTGACACATTTTAGGTTTATTTTACTTGACAGCATCTCTTTGGAGAACAGGAACCTTACATAGCTTCTGAATGATATTTTGACAGTTGCTAGTTAATCTGGCCCATTGAGACCTGTTTCTGCAGGTCACCTCTTTAAAGCAAAGGGCTCTTTCTTCCTCTACATTTTGGGTTGCATTTCTTCTACCACCAGCCATGATATGCACCAATACCAGCTGACTTGGCATATGTATAAGGGGAGATAGGAAAGAGAAGATGTGGCTCTGCACCAGACCTCTCTGGTGGATGGACTTCAGTTGAGTTGGTTAGGAAGAAAGCCATCATAGTAACATATAGTGTAACCTTGATCAAAAATACCAGCAATTCTCAGATATTTTCAAAATTCACAAAAAGCCACTTAACATCTTATTAGTGTATATGGTTTGTGATGAGGTGAATTTTTCTGATACTTTGTGTTTACCAGTAACTGCTGCCTCAGTTAAATATGATCAATCAAATAATAAATTTCTTTTAGTGGTCCTACTGTTTTTTCCTAATTGAGAAAAAGACCTGTTACTTTTACAGGTTACTTTAAAGATGCTAGCAAAGAAGTGGCTTCTTCCTCTAATCAATATTAAAAATTACTGTATTCATGTAATACTAAAAATGAGCAGAGGAAATTTTAGTCTCAAGGGTGAAGGAATGAAGAAAATAAGAAAAGTGCTGGTTTCTGGGGAGATACCACTTGGCATTGATGACTGACTCACACCTGTAATGGAAAATGCTGCTTGTACTACTGGCGCTTTGCAGCTGAGAGTACAGATGTGAACTCTGCATAGCAGAAGAGATGCTGATGAAGCTGAGTGTTTGATATATGTTACATAATCTTATATATGTTGCACAAAGGTATTGTATGCCTGCATGTACATGTGATATATCATTCAAGGATTACTGTATACAGGTAAACCTCCATGTAGGTGGGTCACTGATGGTTGCTCCTTAGGAGTCAAAGTGCCTTTTATATTTTCACTCAGATTTAAACAATCAGCACTGGCATTTTCAGACACATGGCTGCATCACTGCTGTTGGCATTTGAACTAGGAATTGCATTCAGGCTCAGCACCACTGTGAGAACTCGAAAAAAATCTGTAGGATTTATGAAGAAAATGCCATTGCTACTTTGAAACAAACTTGACAGTGTGCACGTGAATCCCTCAATTTGTCACATTCATTAGTGAAGAAAGGGCTGATATGAGGGGTTTAAATTACTATGGTGATTTGAATTAGTCTGATTTATAACAGGCAAATTTTGTTCATAAATGTAAAATGCTTTCTATAAATGTGAGGATAAACCACTTTTGAACAAAATTCCATTGCACCTTAAATTGCTGGAGAGCATTTATCCAGCTATCTCTCTAACCTTGTGGTGGATTAGAGGGCTGAGTTAATTTTTCTTTTAAAATCATGCATAATACTGAAATACTTGCTCACTTACTTTTGCCTTAGATAAAAATGGATTTTAAACGGGGATACATTTTTACCCCTTTATGCCTTAGAAGGCATAAGCAAATGATGACATGAAGCTTGTAATTTTGACCCTCACATTCAGACACAATTTCTTGAGCAATTTATCCCTTATGTGAATGGAAGGGTGTTCAGAAGAGCTGGATCTGCAAGTCCAAACCTCATTTTCTCCCCTCCTTCTGCTTCCAGAATATTCAGTATATGCAAATAGATGCCTCTGTGCGTTTCCACAATTTAATGTGTTTAGCAGGTATTTTCTCAGCTTCTGAAAAATAAAACGTGTTGCAAACTTGCAGATAACAGGGTTCCAGAGAGCTTAGTCAGGTACTTCCAGGCCTTTCAGAAACAGACATTTTATTGAAATTTGCAGAGAGTGTGTACCTTCGAAGAGATAAGTGTGAAACAGTCCGTGTACCAGATTTTCTGAGTAAGCCACGACTTAGGACATTTTATCTGCAGGTGTTGAGCAGAACGTGAGCGCAAAAACTCCAACCAGCAGGGAGTAGTTTGTAGGATCAAGGTTTTACAGCACAGACATCTCAAAATCTTTCCACAAAACATTATGAGACAGATGACTATCTCAGAACAACATAGGGAGAGTTATTGCTTTTTATAATGTTCTTCCTTGACTGTTAAAAATGCTCACTAGTCTCCAGACAAATTTAAGAGGGAAGATAGCCTGTGTCTGACACATGACAAAGAAGCAATGAAGGAAGTGGTGTTAGGAACTAGCAACCACCCAAGTACCTCCAGAGAGGTACCTAGTTGAAATCTGTGGTGGGCACTTGGCTGTTGCAGAAGCAGCCCAGCAATCACTTGATCCAAGTGATGTAAAGATATGCTTGCACAGTTCTTGAACCTGATAAAACTTGCAATGCATCAAATATTTGGAGGGCTGGATAAATAAACAAAAGGTTGCAAACTATTTTGCCCACTAAAAGGCAAACAAACAACAAAAAACCCAATAATCCTAATTTTAAAACAAAACCAAACCAAAAACCATGACTGGCAAAACAATCCACCTTCCAGCATGCTGGTGTTCAAGGAGTCACACACTGGAACCATCAGAGAGCTGGATAAAATGGTGCAGTATCTAGTTCTTCAGTCTTTCATTTTACATCCTAGAGGACAGTTCTCTCTTTCTTTTCCTCTCCTCTCTCCTCTCCTCTCCTCTCCTCTCCTCTCCTCTCCTCTCCTCTCCTCTCCTCTCCTCTCTTACAGCTATTTTTTTATTCCCACTATTATTTATGCAGCTAAAGAGATCTGCTTGGTACCTCTGAAGCACCATTTTTAAAACTGTATCAGGTCAAGAATAGTGTCCTCTCCTCTCCTCTCCTCTCCTCTCCTCTCCTCTCCTCTCCTCTCCTTTTCTCTCTGCCATGAATCTAAACCCAAATAAGACTAAAAGAAGATCATTCACCTCCAAGCAGCTTTGAATCCACATGGCTTTCAGATTTATTAATCAAATCCCACAATATACTTGTCATGAAACTGCTATACTATGAATATTTGTCATTAGTAAGAAGCTTATTTTCTTGAGATGGCCTTTATCCAAAACAAGAGCAGCACGTCATGAAACTCCTCTGAATCTAAGATTCATTCACCAAAGTAAAACAGCATCACTAACTAGAAGTATTTTGGGGATTTCTGTAGCTCCAAAGCTTCAAGCAGGAACGAACTCTGCTGAGTGTGTTTTTATCTCCTGGCATGAAACCACACCACAGACTGGCAGTCAGCTGGACACGTGAGAAAGTAGAAGATTCATGCTTTGAAAAGGAAGCTTTTAATGCTTTAGAAGCTTCAGCCACCCTTGCATGTCTCATGACATAAGAACAATCCCCAAACCTGCAATTATAAGCTTAGAAACTGACTTTAGAAAAGACTCTGCTTTCTGATCATTATCTCCTCTGACATGCTGGCAACGGCTGATGATTCTTGGAAATAATGGCAGGTAAGAAGGCACCTAAATCTCCACTTCAAGCAATATCTCTAGTTTCTCTAAAGTGCCAGGGTGAGAAGGGCTTCTAAAAACAAGAGGGAATGAAGGGCAGCATGATTAAGAAAATGTAATCCCTAGATCTCAGTTTAAACACTAATAGAAATGATCTTTCATTGGAGGTCAGAAATACCATTTAGGCTAAAGCCACTCTTGAAAGAATTTGTTCTTTGTGCTCTGTTCAGAATCAACCACCTTCACTGTTATAAATAGGGCTCACTCTCTTGAAGGCTAAATATGAAAGAAAAAGCATAGAAGTTTTATATTGGAGAGGGCACTGTAAGGAAGGTCACTTTATAGAAAGCATGAAATGTAATTTGGAGAAGAATGCTAATACAAGCTATATCAGATTGTGAGGAAGCTGAAAACAGCATATGTTCTAATATTGTCTTTTATTGATTTTGCTGCCAACATCCCACTTCAACAATGTTACAGCCGCACTTCAGGACTCTTAATGGAGGGGGATGAAGAAAATCAATATACAGAGCTTGCTTCTGCTCCCATTGAATTCAATGTGAGTTTCATTATTAACTGCAATGAGCAGAGGACAGAGTTCAGACTGTTTCATCACTTTGTGTTTATTTATTCTTTCCCTTTTTATTTAACCTCCTAAGGGGCAATGTGTATTTTTATCCTATGTTTTAGAAAAGTCCCATTTAAATAGGGCAATCCCCTATCAAACTGTAAGTTTACATGTTAGAAATGATGCCCTGTTTTATGAAACCTAATGAAAAATTATAGCCTGTATCCCGAACTGAAAAAGTTATAATAAAAGATATAGGATTTGAAATAAATTCTAATAACAAAATCATTTTTTTCTTTAAAATATTTTCATTCCAATATGAAGCAAATAAAAGCAGTTTAGTTTTCACTGACTTGTAAAATATTACTTTCAATGTACATTGTTTTCTCAATTACAAATAGATGGGATGCACCTGAGCATCTTTTTGCTATTATTTTAATGCTATTTACACAAAATGAAATATGCTAAAATTATCTCCAGGAATTATAAGGATCATCTTCATTCCAACAACATGCTGTTAATTTTGTTCTAGCATGAATGCAAAACATATTTTAACATGCTGTCAAAAGGAGACACTAAGAATGTCAATAAAATAGCACTAAAATAAATGTAAATTTAGACTGCTGTCACAAGTGGCTGCTTGGTTTTGTGAAGATGTTAGGTTGCTATAGCATTTTCCATAGCAACTTTGCATCTTATTACATAAATAATCCCTCAGTGTCCTTAAAGCTTACTAAAAACAGGATTAAATCTATTCTCATATGTAATGATCCTGCATAAAACCTTATCAGCATGAAATACCCAGAAAACTTGATAAATTGTAATCTAGATAATAGTATTTCTGGCAGTGGAAAAGCATCAAAGCACAACAGACTTGTTTCGTAGTAAACAGGACATTCTCCTACACCCCATATTAGGAAAATGCCTTTGAAGTGCCTGTTTCCTCCAAAATTTGGAAGTTAGATTAACCCCTTCACTGCTGCATCCACAGGACCGGCAGAGGCAGCCATCCCCCAGCCCGTGTGTTGTACATGACCTAGAGGAATTGGCCCAGGACCTGGGACAGGATAAGGCTGTCTTTATTCCCCAGGGAACTACATTCAGCCCTGATTCATCAAGACTTTTCTGCTAAATTCAGCTGCACAAGAAGCATTATTAGAGGCAAATGGACTTAAAACCAGGGGCATAAAATTAGGCCCCTGCCTACATGCGTCCTGAACTTCAGCCTATTTTTGTAAAAGCTGTGGGAAAAATGGAATGCATTTTATGGCACAAAATTGGAGCCTGCCTGATGATAACAGCTCTGAACTGGCATGCTGTGAAAGACACTAGAGCAGACTTTTCCCAGCACAGAGGAAGTAATCATCTTGTGCTGCTTTCTAGTGATCACCCCTGATGGTTCCAGGGAGCAAAGCTGATTGTCTGCTGTGCCCAAAGCATTTCCATTCCAAGGGAAGTTACTCTGCTCACAGAGCTCAAAAGGGTTGTTCAGCTGTCTTCTGTGGCCAGAGAGGGGACTGTGCCACTACAGTGACAATTCAGAGCCCCACATTTTAAATATGTTCTTTTCTTTGAGAATGCTTCCAAAACCAGGTTGGTGGCGTCTGTTGACAGGGTTTATTTGTTTATCACTGCAGGGCTGCTTATGATACCAGCTGCTTATGGCTTTGAAATGGTACCACTTTATTTAAGGAATAAAAAGAAATGCTAGCCCATTAATTTCTAAAGTAAATACATTTTGTTATTTTACAATATGTTTATCAATAAGTGTTTTAAAGGACAGTTGGCAAATAATGGGTTTGTTAAATACCAATAAAATCTGATGCCAAAAAGCCCTGGGATGGGGAGTAATGACAGAAAAGTAAATCAGACCTATGTTTGAAACAAAATCTCCCATAAATCTAAAAAGTTAGTCTTACAAGAAAGGCAGGAAAAGTTATCTGATCTCTGAGATCAGGAGGAAGACCTGACATGAGATCTGCTGTGACACATGTTTAGTTGGAAACAAAGGAAAAGCAGAGCTCAGCTCCACACAGCTGGGGCTTGGTGACTTCTATTCAAAGTTTTAACAATATAAAGCTTTCCTACCAGTTTAATCCACCCACAAACCACAGTTCCTGCTCCATATGTGTATCACTGCATTCATAAAAGCCTTAGAGAAAGCAAAAAGAGGATTGGATTGCAGAGAAAAGATGAATAAGCATGACACAGATCACTTTGGTGTTGTTTCAGGCTTTCCTTGAAGACTTTGCCAGGCTTGCAACTTTCAAGACAGACGTGTAAACAATATCCCAAAGCCTGTTTTATGCTGTGTGGACCAGGATGGGATTTTCAAATACTAAATACAAGGACTTATACTCTTCTGTGATATGGACTGCCCACTATTCAGCCTGTCTCTTACAGCAAGTGACATAGCTGATGCTGCAAACAGGACAGATCAGCTCAGGACAGCATTCAAGATCCAACTTCAGTGTTTAAGTTTGGCACCTACTTTAGGTATGTTTGAAAATGCTGCAAAGGAGGATGTCCTCCCTAAGTTGCAAAGCAGCACCAATCTTACATGTCCAAACTGGGCTTGCATTTTGATGCAACTTGCAATTTGTTATTTGCACACAGCCTCTGAGATGTTATTAAGCTACTTCATCAGAGGTTGTACAATGGTGGTGAAATGCTCCAGGGGTCCAGTGTGTAGGCTATTGCAATTCTGTTGAGCTGCAGGGAGGCCTATATCAATAAACTTATAATCCATGTGGACAGAACAGGTAGTGGCTGAATGAAAGGAAGAACCATTGTCTCCATCTGATACTAGAGAACTGAGATAATACAAATTCATTGATTAGTCCAGGCAGGTGATATGTAGCAGAGCTGGGATTTGGCATAGAGCTCTGGGATCCCAGTCAAACACCTTAATCACACAACTGTCTTTTCTGCACCCCGCTCCAAGCACAAGGCATTTCACTCTTTTCTGCAGCACCAGCTCCAGTCTCTAGCTGAAGTTGGAGCTGCTAGAATTAATGGCACGCTGCTATGAACTGCAAAAGCAAAAGATTAACCCACATTGCCTTACAGTAAAATAAAAGCTGCCTTGCAGGCATAAACCAAACTTCAGTTCTTCTTTACAAAACACATCTTTACTAATTCTTAAAATCACTTTTGAGGCTTTTACATGTGGTTCCTTACTCCCAGTGCCAGCAGGTGGGTGAGGAAGCATCCACAAATCCTGATCATTCTGAAGATTTTTGTATATCCTCTAGACTCCAGCATTGAATCTCTTTTTTCTCCCTTGAGCTAATGCTCCAGTAGCTGCATCTTGACTTTCAAATATATTAACTGAGTTGCCAATCATCATTAAAATTTTTTTCTTATCAATCTTCCAGCTTTACTTCAGAAATCCTCTTGTCTCTTTCAAACTCCAAAATCCACATTGCAGAAAAATCACTGTTTAAGGGCTGAAATTTGTGGCGGAAAAAAAAAAAGACGGTCCCATGACTGAAGATTCACTCAGTCTCAGGTCAGCCTTTTCCCAGCTTTTCCTTGAATGCAAATGACTTTTAGTCTGTGAAACTGAGAATTTCCTATACATTAGACAGTTGAACAAACTTACTGGATACCCTTGGAGGTTCTTCAGGCTATCCTTGCAGATGTTTGAGATGATCTCCAACTAACAAACAAGTAGTGAAGCTTTCCTTTTCCTTGAAGATTCAGTTTGTAGAATAAAGTAGGGCACTGACTAAGCCTGGGGAGAATGACCTGTAAAACATCTGGATTAGCAGGTCCATGTGCAGGAGGCAGTGGCCCAGGCCTGCAATGTTCACTAGGGGGTGGAAGACAGGTTTAGAAGATCAGAGACAGCAGTTCTCATTCCAGTTCTGCCACTGAGTCACTGATATCAATAAATCAAGTTAATGAATAGCTAGCAGAAGCACAATTTGCAGACGAAAGAAGAGGATTTGAGTCTAGAATGGAGTGACACACTTTGCAACAAGCCCATGTGGACCTTTTCTGATTGTTGCAAGACCAAATTTTCCCAAACAAAGGTCGGTTTCTAACATGCACCATGATTTGATCTCTTGCATGACTTAATATATGGCATGCCTTGAAGAAAAATGCAAACTATTCTTAGTAACAGCTTATTCATCCCCCGAGTTTATTGTGCTCTAGGGTGTCAGCTACCTGTAACATTCCTCCCTGTCCTGCTTGCAGCTGGGACAGAATTAATTTTCTTCCTAGTAGCTGGCACAGTGCTGTGTTTTGGATTTAGTATAAGAAGATTGATGTTAACACACTGATATTTTAGTTGCTGCTAAATAGTGCTTTCTCTAAATCAAGGACTTGTCAGTTGCCCATGCCCTGCTAGTGAGGAGGTGTGCAAGAAGCCTGGAGGGAGCATGGCTGGGACAGGTGACCCAAATTAGCCAGAGGGGTAAATTAATGCTGGGGACAAGGTAGGTATCACTCAGAGAGTGGTGAGCAACTGTGCATCACTTCTTTCTCTTGGATTTTATTTCCATCTCTCTCTGCTTTTCATCATCATTTCTACTACTACTACTATTATTATTACCATTATCATCATCATTATATTTTGTTCAATTATTAAGCTGTCCTTATGTCAACCCACAATTTAATACTTTTTTTTTCTGATCCTCCTCCCCATTGCACTGGACTGGGGGAGTGAGCAAGCAGCTGAGTCATACTTAGTTGCCAGCTAGGTCAAACCACAACATTCTGAAACCCCAAGTCCAGCAACTCTGGACAAGCATTCAAGCACAGAAGTACTTCTTAACAGTCTCAGGGCTTAGATGTGTTGCAGTATGTTTTCAAATGCTGGGGCTGGAATCCATCCTCTTTTTCTTGGGGTGATTAATAGGTTTATCTTCAGATATCCTAGAGGAAAGTTTTCATTCTAACTACCTAGCTGTGAGAAGATGTGATGCAATCAGTTTCTTCTAGGAGAGAAGAAATTATGCTGGGAGATTCCTGAAACTGTGCTTTACTGAGACAGAATGAGGTCTTAGAACCCATTCTAAATTGTTGAATTAATTAAGCCTTTTTGTACTAGTAGTGACTTAACCATGTGAACTACTGAAAAAAAGACCTGACACAGGTGTTGAAGCCTGAGTGGATCTCTGCCACTTATTACATCTTTGGGGCCGTAACTTCCCAGCAGTCTTGCTCACGCTGTCAAAAAGGGCAGGCTGAAAAATAATGTCCTCAAGAAAATTGTTGGAATGGCAAAACACACATTGCAGAACTCTGGAACCATGCAAATCAATTAATCATGTCTCATTGCTTCAGCTACTTTTGGGTTTAGACTTTTAAAACTTTATGGGTGCATGCTGTCCTTGAATTGAAGAGGCACAATAGCTTCATGTTATTCAAGTCTTGCTCTTCCCAAGAAAGTTCTTAGGAAATTTTTTTTTAAGAAGGGGTTAAAAATGAAGAAAGTGAGAATGTTTTCTTACTGCACAAGATGGTTTCTTTGTGACAAGAGACTCTTTAAAGAAATTCTTCATACAACAGTAGCTACTGTGAATACAAATAGCCACTCCAGTGGGATAAAGCGGTGGTTCTGGAATGATGTACTTAGAGAGGAAAAAAAAAAGAGAAGGCAGCTAAAACAAATAGTAATTTTAAAAAACATCAGAAGAAGGAAGAAGAATCACATTTCTGTACATAAGAGTAATAATAAAAAAGTACTTCTTCAATTTATTTTCATTTACCAATGTTTTATACCTGATAGCTCTTTTGGTTTAATTCCAAGTTCTCTCTATTGTCATTGACTGAAGAACCAAATGCACTTGCTTTAACTACGAGTGTAGTGTTGAAAGAACATTAATTTGAAAACTGGATGACTGTGTATGCAGCAGGATGGATCAACACCACTGAGTTTAAGAGGATGATGAATGGTACAACAAACAATGATGGACATGTACTCAAGTGGATTCATATTCCTAAATTTTGATTTAGAATGCAGCACATTACTGAGTTTGCTCAAGTGCCTACATTGTAACAATACAAATAACTTGAAATTGTTTGTGATAGGAATATTGTAGAAATCTCAGATAGCAAAACTTTTGACATTAATGTCTTTTTTCATGCTTTCCTATCTGTGGTGTTACAAAATTCATGACCAGCTCTGCCCTAAGCATGCATATGTTAAACCTGCTGAATTGGTAAGTATTGCAGTTCAAAACATTCCTGCATCTCTTCTGGCATGCAGGCTATATGTATTTCTGGCTCTACCTTCCTGTTGTTAGTTCTAATGACTTTTCTCCATGAGAGCTGACACGGTCAATTAAAATGATTAGATAGTCATAAAAATTGCTGATTTCTAGCAATTCCTGGTCTGCAATGACCCAGTGTCCCAGCTTCAAACACTCTGCTAATGGCATCTAGAAAATAAAAATCAAAAAAATAAGCCTAGCAAAAATTAAGGCTGCCTTTTATGGGTTTTAATGTTGCGTTTTTCTTCCAGGAAAAATATTAAATTTCCCCTCAAGAGAGATGTCACAGTAAAAATTTCTTTGCTAGAATGACATTCCTTCCTTTGGTCTTTACTTCTGAGGTCCTTCAACCTCACACAGTATCTTGTCACAGAAGGAGCCAAGGAGTTCTTCTCTCTGTAAGTTTGAGTTCACACCTTTCGACTGGCATACAAAGACTTGAAATCACTGAATGGATGAAATTCTTTCCTTTCTTACTATGGTGCCTGTATGAAAAGGACTAGATCAGGATTACCCTAGTGGAGACTCCCAGTTTATTTCCATATTATTCCTTCCTTCTTTATTTTTCTGAAAGTTCACTGCTGCCTGGCAGTTTCTAGTCATGCTTTGGCTTCAGCTCCTGAAAATTTCATTCTTTGTATGAGTGTCTAAACAAGCAAACCCTTGTTAGCAACTCAAAAATCATTAGCCAATGCCAAGAACTAGAGGAATGCATACATCCAGATCATGTTAACAGTTAGTAACTCTGGAAGCTTCTGAGCCACTTCTTGGTGTCCATCCTGGATAGCAGAGGCTGAAGAAGGCTGAAAAAGCTGTTTTTCTTATTCACATTACATGCACCTTTGTTCTTGGACTCACGATAGCCATCTAATGAGTGTCTAATCCACGCAGAATGCAGTACCACACTGTGAAATAGGTACCCTTATAAGGGCAGTATGCAACCAAAAAAGCCCCACAGTTGAAATGCTATTTCTTATAGAGACTAGAGATTATTATGTCTTTGTTGGAAAGAAAGGTACAGATTAGAGAATACTGACCAAAGCATAACTTGAACTGGTTTCATATAATAAAACATCGTTTCTACCATGGAATGAAATGCTGTCATGCAAAGCTGTAGAGAGTGCACTAAGGAAACATAATGCTTCCAGCCAAGGGCAGAACTGGAGAATTTTCATCATTACAGAACATTGCAGGTGACAGACATCTCCTAGAGACAGCTTGCATCGTTCAAATAACTAATTTATGAGGGTTTAAAATAAGATGCTGTCTTATATAATCAGGTATTAAAATGTCACTTCTCATATGTAAGTTTTTGTTTGCTTTTACTAAAACAACACTTGCATATATTTACCTGAATCATCTACTCTCAGCTTTTTAGTGGGATTGTCACCACTGTCATCATCGGACATTTCCATCTCCTCTTCCCGGCGGATTCCCATGAGCTGTTCACTGTGAGCATTTCGGAGCTCCTAAAAGCCAAAATTACCTTTTGTCAGTATTAACTTCCATAAAGTTATTATGCATTATTTAGTACCTGTTTTTGATACTGATCTGATTTTAATTATACATAATTTATCATTGTAATTATATTTATTTGTGTATGAATATTTATAAAAAACAGAAGCACAGGGAACTATTCCTATGAAAGAACTGAATTTATCAAAGGTAACACTCAGGAAAAACAAGAGAAAAAGTGACTTTCCCTGTTGAGTGATCTTTAGGCCTGCTAAACATAGGAAAAATATTTTAACAGCAGGGATAATACTTGAAACTGGTGTATAAAGCAGACTGATAAATGATTGTCATCTTGCTTAAGAGCTAGCTAATTCTTGCGTTCCTCTTCCACTTGGGGTACAATTCATTTGGCCAAATGTAGGTGCCTGCAACACACAAAGTTGTATTAACTAAAAGGCACCCTTAAAGTGCCTTATTCTCTCTGCTGGTTGCAAAGGGAGCAGAGTGCAGACAGCGCAGATGAAGAGCTGTGTATTTGTAACTGCCTAATGCTGGTCAAAGGAATCTCACCCTCTGTCCCTATGCCCAGATTGCCTTGGATTTAAAAGACCCAGTCCCACAATGCTGGCCTGAAAATCCTTGCATCTTGATCCAAAGGGAGTGGCAGCAGGGACAGCTCGGTCTCCGGGTGACCGCTGCAAGGGCAGGCAGGCAGCCCCTGCACATGTCACCAGGAAAAGGATCAGCAGGCACGCGGGCTTTGTAGGAGTCTAGACAGTCTTTGTTCTGGGCAGAAAGGCTGGCGCGGGAGTCGCGGCTGCCTTTTTAATGGCAGCACTGAGAAGATTGAGAGGACTCTATTTTGTCCTAATAATCCTGTCAGGTGTAACATGGGGATGCTGCACTGTGATTAGTGTAGGCTTTGTCCACCCACAGACAGCTAATTTTTCTGCCAACAAAGAGCTTAATTCCCAAAGAGGTGGTTTGAAATCTTTGAAACAAGGGAGAGTCGTGTGGAAGGAGGAGACAGCATTGAGGAGTCCGACAACAGCTCTGTGCAATTAACAATAATCTGTCAGAGAGGGGCTGCATGAAAAAAAGGGAAGGCGTTTCTCTTCAGCTGTACTCTTGGCTCATCAGCAGATCTCAAATATTCTGAAAAATGTATCTGTGCTCATTAATCCCAGCAAAGGCAAGAAACCTAATTAGTGGGTGTTTTACAGGGGAGTAATTTCAAATTTAAAAAAAAAAATTAAAAGGCTCAACCAGTGTCAAATAAAACCAGAAGCATCTCTGGAAGAAACTGGCAAGCTAGTTCTGAATTCCTTAGCGGAAAAGGCCCCCTGCACATTTTTCTGGGGAAGGATACTGCATATATCAGCAGACATCCTCTTACATTTACTCCCTTATTAGTGGACAAATGTTCTTGATGCATCAGTGTCTACATTATCAGCAAAGTCAATGATTTTCTACGGAGAATGTCTATGTGTATGAGTCTTTTCTTTGCCTTGGGTTTCTAGCAAAGCTTTTCTAAATTCAGGAAAAAACTGGAAGGTGATCAAGTAATCAAGCAAATCAGCAGATAATATCATGGTTAGAAGATACAATTTAAATAAAATATACCATTTGGTTTATTTCCATCACATTTCATATCTGAAAACTAGGCATTTCCTAAATATATTGATTTAACTAGATGCTATATAAAATTTTGAATTGTTTTAGCTGTTGTCTTCTTAAAATCAAAAGGCAGTAATTTTTGAAAAAAAAATTAGTAGAGAATTAACATTTCTGGAAAGTCCAACTCTTACACATTTCAGTTTATTAAATATTTAGAAACCAGCAAATGAATGACACACCACATCCCTTTACAGAAAGTTAGTTTAAGAAGGGATGATCTTAATACAATTAAAATAATCTACTAGTAAATAATATTTTTATATTTCTCTAAAATATAAGGCGAAGATCAATCCCCAAGTTCCCAACTTTCGATTGAACAAAGACATTATCCACTATGTATATGAAATATTTGTGAACAAAATGCAAAATAGAGTTTGTACTAATAAATTATGCTAACATTTTATTTTAAGTGTCCCATTATTGAAGTAGTTTTGTATTCACCATAATAGCACTGATAATAAAGTATTCATTTGGTATTCATGTAGATGTTACATTTAGTGCCATTGGTATTCAGCTGTAATTTAGCATTAGTTAATGGACACTTAAAATGTTATCCAAATGATTTATATCACAGTACTTCAGTGTTTCTCAAACTAAGTGTACAACACTTATTTTACAAGTGTACTACAAAATAATTAAATAAGTGCACCTTACCTTCTAAAGTTTTTATTCTGAGACAGAGAGAAATCGTTTAGAGGACTGTGATAGTAACAATCAACACACTGTACCACATGGCAGTAAACCAAGTGTATGTAAATTGCTCATATTAAAATTTAAAAAAAAAGGAAGAAGAAAGAAAGAAAGAAAACAAAGACAGCGGTACTTACTTTTTAAAATACAGGCTCATAGCGTATATACTGAATTAAAATCGAAAGCTGGATGACCAAAACACAGGATGAGGTCTAGCACTTCCTTTGCTGCCACTCACAGCAAAGGGAGTTAGAATCCCGTTTCCTCTGCTCATGCTTATGACAGTCACACATGCATGGCCCCACACTGCTAACTCCGTGTGGTTGTATGATTACATTTATACTGGTTTCTTTGCAAGCATAATACTTAGAATCAACACAAGAGATGTATCTACTTTTTTAAAGATAAACATAGAACAAATGGGAAGGAATAGGTAACAGTTATGGACTTAATACTCTTAAGTCATTATTTAGGAAAGAAATTTTTTATTTTATTTTCACTCAAAGTCATCTTATAATGACCATAAGATGGCACAGTGAAAAAAAAAAATCTTTGCCACAGAATTCTTCTTTTAAAAACCGATCACGATGACTCCTAAATTCATTATTTGAAAATATTGTTCCTAATTTTGTTCCTAATTTCACTACGTCAGTTCATTATTTTAGATAGTAAACATAATCTTCTAATGATTTCCCAAATTTTGCATGAAAAATGAAAACACATTGCTCCCTGTCTTCATGTTACTTAATGGCTATTACCATAATGAGAGCAATGGGAGCAATTCATACTGTAGACGAGACTGCAAACGGCCAGTTGATTAACAGCTAAAATGGTAGCTGTAAATATTGCCAAATACACTATGTCCAGCTACAATCACACTCGTTCTGTGTCAATCCAGCTGTGAGATGATGGATAGAAAGTAAAAATAAAATCACCAACCTCAGAATGCTTTCGCCAAATGTCTATGTTCTTTCGCTGGGCTTTCGAGAAATGGTCCCAAGCTTTTTGTCTGGTAGAAGCGTTGAAAACGGCGACAATCTGCTCAACTTTGGTGAACAAGGAAGTCAAACAAGACAAGCAATTTATGTTGTGATCACTATAGAGAAGCAAAGCAAAGACACTAGGAGTCTATGGATGATGTCATTACTGAAACAACATCATCAATATCCATCCAATGATGTGTCTTTCGTACTTACATTGTATCAATGTTGGAGATGTCTCCCTTCAAGTCTGTCTCCATAACTTTAGTCTACACAACTCTTAACTATGCACCAAGAACCAGGCATGCAGCTGCTTCCCCGTGATGTCTGCTACCACTGCCTGTGCTGGCACACACACAGTGTGTGGCAATAGGTGTGTGACCACAGAAATGACCCTCGAGACATCCACCTGACACGTGTTTTCCTGCTGCAGTGGCGTACAGCAGCATACAGACGAGCGGGCTGCATGGAGAGAAGCGTGGAGGGCAGGCAGGCTCTGCTTTGAAGGGTGACTATCTGATGATTGATAATGGGAACTTGTCAGCAGGTAAGAAGGGCTGAACCTCCCACCGGGAGGAGGCTAAACCTTCTACCTGCAGGTACATCAACCCTGCACTCTGTGGCTGCAGCTGCTGCTTCTACTCCACTCAATATCAAAGGGCTCACCTGTGGTAGATCAGAGCCGTCTCCATGGTCTATGTATGGTTACTTACATGAACAGACACTTTTTTCTTTCATAAAAGGTGAAGAACAGATGTGAAATGGGCTTCCCTCATTCAAATCTAATGAATTTGTTCTGAAGCCAAACGCCAATATTTCGATCAGTTTTCTAGGATAATTAAGATCCTCAAGTTTTTAGCTACTTGTTCATCTCAGTTGAGAAAGCTTTTCTCTCAACACTCTTTTCTTTCTCTTCACTTCAGTTGCAAGTAAAATTGTACATCCACAACAGTGACTTGCCTAAAAATGATTTGGCTGAGATGTAAGTCGCCTTGATCCCAGCACAATTAACTGAAGAAAACACCAATAAATCCAGATTTTTTACAAACAACCTTGGCTGTGCTCATGAATGAGCAGCTGTGCCAACCTATGAAGTCAAACTGAAAAATGCTTCAACTCTTTGACAAAGTTCTTTGCTATCTATCTCTTTAGATTCCTGGGTGGAAACAATGTCCTTCCTTTATCAAGTTGCAGCTTGCAGCACTTCTTACTCCTCTCACTGAAAAGTGGTGGCAGGAGTGCTATACCACCCTCTGCCAGGGTCCCTTATCTTGCTGCTCTGGAGCATCTCTCACTCTTTCCTTAAGTCAGAGATGTAGAGAATCTTATCATACATAGCAACCTATCCTTCCTAAAATGGTGAGCTCACCTACTGAAGCAGTATCTTGCACCTCTAGAACAAAAAGTTAATCTATCTCATTTGAGCACATTTCTTCTATTCTCTGTTTTTTTTACCACTTTTGAAGGCTGCCTTCAGAGTCCAGAAAATTACATCATTTTGAATAGAAGTTTTTCTTTCAGGGATGATTAATTACCTTCTGAAGTCATAGAAGATAATTGTAGTTCATTTTCTTTTAAAACGAATACATATAGGTAGTTTACAATAAAGAAAGTCTTCCAGACCTACAGTGATGATCTTATCCATTTGTAATCCATTCAAATTTTAAAGGTAGGTGTGATAATTTCAGCCCATTAGAACTTGCTTAGACTAAAGAGTGGATGTATCAAGGAAGTAAGGCTGTGTATATTTTTTCAATTAATTTGAAAAGAATGAAAATGGTAAAGCACTTGGTTATTATGTGTATAGAAATTGAGGCTAGAATTTAATTACTGTCATTCTGTTGATGACCCAGGTGCTCAGAAAATTTTGCTTAATTAACAATCTGTTTTCAGTTTGCAAGTGGAAATTCAAGTAGAAAAGATTCACAAAGATATGAGGTAAAGCTGGTTTGCCATTTTCCACTAATAAGTATTAATAAGATCGTCTGAATTTTGAAAAACATTTGAACTTTATAGTGTTTAATTTCCATTATGTGAACAGGTGCTAGGATTTATCAAAAGTCATTATCTGATAATTTCAGAAACTTTCCTCAATGGAAACACATGCTAGAAAGATGCCATATCTTCTTCATGTATAACTGCAGGAGGCAAAGTGAATACTTAAAGGATTTTCTTCACTTACCTGACTTTTTGGAATGAAAAAAGTGACAGGAGGTAGGATTGTATGAGTACAACATGCTAAAAATCAAGCCATTTAAAGAAACTTTATGAAACAGGTAGCAAGGGATAATAAAAAGGAAAATGCAGAGGACAATACTAAATGAGTATGTATCAAGGACCAACATACCAGTGCTCTATTCAAACAAAGTGTCAATGTATGTACAGCAATTTCAATATTCACAGTGATCTAGGCCATGAAGCTTTGCAAATTCCACCATAAAAGGTCTCCAAGAATTACATTAGAGCTAAACAGCAGCCAAGGCCATGGTTTGACAGTACAGGGAAGTGCCTCTACATCTTTTTGTACTGCATCAAAATCCTGCATCCATGTGCTATGAAATGGCAATTCAATGTAAACCTGCTCTGCCATGTTTGTTCTTGTTGCACCAAGACTCATTTGTTTTGCCATAGGTACCCTGGAAGCCTAAAGCTGGCATAATGCTTGTGCTCTGTGAAATTGGAAGACAAGACATGATGTACCTACTCCTGATCAGGATCAAATTTGTATGGGTAAGTGATCCAGCAGCACACAGCCCATAGGGATGGTAGATTCACCCCTAAGGAGAAGCCATGAAAGGTTTATATTAGCTGAGAAACTCCCCAGTTAACTCATTTTTTGTTTGTGTCTGGATAAAACTTGGCCAAAGAGAGGTCAAGTTTTGGGCTGATATCTTCATAATCTGAGTCTCACTGCTGGCCATGGTTTTCAGATTATTTCTGATCTCCAGGAAGAAATTTCCAAAACTATATAACAGTTCATATCTATCTCTCCAAGGCACCTTGAACTCCAGAATGCACTGTAGTGTCAACTGTGACTGGTAAGTAGAATTATTAAGTAACATGAAATATTCATTGTCAAACATCTGTTAGTGAGTTCTACGCTATATCAAATTTTCATTGACCATATGCAAAGCTATTTCCTTACTAAATTAGGATTTAAAAAACCACATTGTTCTGGAAGGGTCCATAGCATGTCATGTTTTTCCCATCAATATAGCTTACAGGATGTAAATAATTGCATCTTTCCTAATGACTTATTCTGTGGCTGCTAATTTACGCAGCATGTTGCAGACAAAGGGTTATTATCTAATTGTTTTTCTGCTGTGTTAGAAATAGTTAGAAAGACCCAAATAACTAAGCCTAGAATGATATGCAAGTGCAATACACTTTATTAGAGGTTCCAGCTCATAGTAAGTATATGAATAGGAAGTTTAAGACTTGGTTTCTTCTGCCATAAATAATGCTACCTGGAAGAAGTATTGCTATCAAGTATAAATGTAAAAGCAACCAGAAAAACCAGGAAAAACAGCAAAAATCCCTGCTGCAATGCCTGCAGAAGTTGCATAGAAGATTGTATGAAATGGAAAACTAGAATATCTCCTGCGCAAGAAATATTTGATACAGGATATTTGAAAATTGTACTACCAAAGAAAAACAGAAATAAATAAGAACCAAAGTGTAACCTCATCTGCAGATTAAGAGGTAGAGAGAAAACTTTTACCCTGCATTACATTTATCAAGCAGTCCATTTTAAATACACGATTGAGTGAAGGCTGAAACTTATCTCTGGGTTCAGGAGTTAAGAAGTACTCAATTTTTCCTTTGCTTATTACATTATAAACTGCCATGCATATTATTTTATACTATATATTATGATATGCATAATTTATAATAGAAAAAGAAACAAAATAGAAACAAAAAATGTGTTAGAACAAAAACAAAAGTCTTGGATGGCAGATAAAATAATTGGATTTCATGTAGAATTTTACTCCAAATTCCACCAATTAAGGAAGCAGGATGAAAAGGGCTTTGCACTAAATTACTGCAAGTGTCAGAGTAGAATATATGGCAATTTAGCACAGAAAAATTCTGTAAGAGTGTGACAGTTGACATGAAGGGTAAAAGAAAAATTCAACCCATAAAATTACAGTGTAAAGGAAACTGTTACAGTAAATGTATAACACGCTTTTCAAATATAGAGTCGCAGCACAGGGACGATATAGAGTTGGCGTGGTTTGGGTCAGAAGCCCTGTTGCTGAATTCTGACTAAGCTGCAGTCTGCCAATCGATTTGGCTCCAAGCCCAGCAAACCAAGGAATTACAGTAGTCAAGGCTAGATGCTGTAGTGAATGAATTAAGAGTCTCCAGGTCAATTTTGGATAGGGAAGAGAATATTTTTGGCAACAGTCCTGAAAGGCATTTGGTAATGAGCTGAACAGAACTTAGCCTTAAGTCCAAGGCTAAAACTGTGGATAGGTAAATGACATGTGACATGGGTATGAGAAATGGTAGACAGATTGCAGAGTAATGAAACATGTATTATTTTAATTAATTTGAGCCAAGCACTCATTCTTTTGGTTATGGTACTGTTGCAGTGTGATGTAATACCTGTTTCAGTCATCGCGGTTCTTTCCCCAGGTGTGCCAATACCCTCTCCCTTCCCCTCCCTTTCCCCCTGCTGACTGCTGTCCGTCAATCTTGGCATTCCAGCAAGGGCATCAAGTGGTGGGCAGAGTTCAAAAGATGCCTCTCAGCCCTGGGGACATTGGGCCATCCAGGTGTCACTTGTCCTCTGAGACTTCCCCCCCCTTACCTGGTTGGTGGGATCCCTACCCCTTCCCTCCCCCTCTCCCTGGGGTTAAAGGACACAGCAACCACACAGTTCTGCTGTTCTGTTGGAGCTGTTGGTGGATTCAGAGGCCTGTGTGCCAGGAATAAAGCTCTGGATCGAAACCCTCCAGCAGAACCCAACTCCTTTTTCCTTCACCTCGCCTTGAATCCTTTCTGCCAGAGGTAAACCTGAGTTCCTGCATGCCTGGACTTGTCCCAGGCACCCAGCTGCAGCATCCAGCCAGCCAAAGGTGTCTCTGAGGTGAAACCACCACAGCTGCTGCCTCTGGTCAAGCAGCAAGGTCAGACGAGCCCAGGCACATTCCATCCGGCAATATTGGTACTTAATTCCAATATGGTACTGCTTACTTTCAAAAAAGAATTTGTCTTTCTCACTTTTAGAGTTGAAAACCTGCAGCCTCTCCCTGTTACTCAATTCACATGCCACAGATGGAGAAACAGATGTGATTGCCTTTGACTAGGGGAGGAAAACACTGGAGTTGGAAATATCACCCTGGGGAAGACTGCAGATAATGCAAGGGATGGGTCCTGAAGTAAATCATACCACAGCTGGATACAGAAGCAAAGGCCATTATAGACTTGTATAATGAAGATACAGGTTTTGACAGCTGTGCAAAATACCTCGTCTGCCACTCCACTTTGATTTTGGCTTTGTTGGGGTTTTGTGTTTGGCTGTGTTTTTTAAAAAAAACTTTTTAAAATTCACAATTATCTGCAACCCCATCAGAGAAATTTCGTTTGCATGCTGCCCAGATGCCTGTAGGTTCCTTAAAACATGGTGTTAAGACATAGCATGATAAAGGAGAAAACCATAGGACTTCACTATTATATCCCCAAATTCCACCTCTTTGGACAGACTGAGAGAATCTGCAGTGATTTATCTCCCAAATAATTTTGCTGTGTGGGTGGTCAGCTTGCAAGGATGCCATTCCTCAGCCTGCCCTTCTACCAATAACTACATCTGTCCTAGCAATCAAAACCAACCAGGGACCATTCTTGTTCCCTGAGACCAACAGGCACAGCATGCTGAGTGTCCCTGCAGCAACAGCGCTTCTCTCTTCCCAAAAAGATGCTTTTCTGGGAAACTACCTCGCCTGCATCAAACTCTAAACTGTATCACATTTTGGGGGAAAACACTAGCTGACCCAGAGCAGCAACTTTCTAACAGCTGAACAGTATGGGCCAGCCTGCCCTAGCTCAGCTTAATTTAATCCTGCAGACAGAGTCAGGGGGGGTCATCCTTTACTAGCAGTCTCACCTCTTCTGCTCTCATCCTAGTACAGAGGTCTCAGCAGTGCAGACAGCAATTACAAGACTTAGCAGAGGAAGAAGGATGTTTTCCTCCTACCCTGTCTCACCTACCTGAATACTAGAAAGAATGTCCTCTCTATAAATTACTTCTACATTTCCCTTTGACTAGGCCTACAGCAAAATTTGAGACCAGCAGGGTGTGTGTCTGGGTTCATGCTTGGTCCCTCTTCCTGTTCCATCTGATTCAGACTGGCTTGTATGGGCTATTAAGAGGCTGAGTGAATGTCACTAGTCTACACGTGGGTGATGCAGAACGAAATACTTCTTCCTAATACAATCCACATAGACAAATTTAAAAAAAAACCAAAAACCCAACATTCTACCACAGCACTTACTATAACCCCTGGTCTTCTAAGAATATCAAACCCCTGTGTCAGCAGCCATTGTTTTCCTTTCTCCTTCTTTTAGTTAAGGAACTCAGTGGGGAACAGCGAAAAAGGGAGCAGTATGGGGATACTAAAAGTGCCCAATTTACAGGATTCATACTGAAACCTGTGCAGTAACTTGTATGAGGTATATATATCAACAATTGATAGTTCTAGAAATAGAATGCTCCCTGTTAAACTTTGAAATGAAGAAAAAGTACAATTTAATTAAAGAGAGCCCAGTTTTCTCTGCAAGGTATTGCTAGAAAGTCTGTCCATAATTTAAGCTTTGGAAATCTTTTAGGTTATGAAACCGTGGTTTAATTTACAACAGAGAAACTGACAGTTTGGTGTAACTGCAGGAGCTGGCACTGTGCCATATGATAAATCACTCGGACTCAACAAGACCACTTCACCTTCATGTCATTTCTCAACAAACAGGTGCCTGACATTAGACCAGCACAACACAAGAGGGCAAGTACAAATGTACAGTACCTGCTCTTTCAACGCCACCATCTTACATTACAGAATGGACTTCATGGATCTTTTGTTGACAACCAGGAAAAAAACCTAGAAAAACTTCATCTGCCCCCCACCAATTCAAAGGAAGGTGAAGGGAATGCTGCTTTCTTTGTCAGCTTGACAAGATTATAAACTATTCCCAAAGTATTGCAGTTAATTAGCTAGTCCTTCTTTTATTTATTGTTAGGCACAGCTTTCTTTTAAGTTCTCAGATTTAAAAACAGCAAAAGTGGGAACCACCGTTTTTGGTAAATCTGTCCAAAAAGAGAACTCCCAGGGAACTCTGCAATGTAGGAACATCATAAATGACATTAAGACATCGCAGGTCCCATTAAGTGAAGTAATAATTATGCAGGAATTTTGCAGATTAAAATATTCCTAGGAGATCAGGAGGGCTATATTTTTGGGGGCATAATATAGTTTCTTTTGCTGAAAAAAAAGGATAAAGATGTGGATGAGGAGGTTTCAACAGCCTACTGGCAATCGAAACAAAAAATTGTCTCATATACTTCAGGTATGAAATTTACTTCTCCATCTGTTGGCATACCTTATGCTCTCTTGCTTGCCATGACTTCTTCCTTCTGTGTTTTTGTTCCTTCTGTGTGTGTCCATCTTTTTCTCCCACATAGTCTATCCCTTTCCAAAACTCTTTTCTTGCCCCATAACATCTCTGTCATCATAAATGACACCATTTATGACAAATTCAGTGATTTGACATGAAGCATGATTAGCGCACACTGAAGGGAGCAAGTATTTCAATCACTCGTAGTTGCATAGGATTACTCATATTTGTAAGGTTTATTCAATCATTTGTAAGCAGTCTGAACAGCTTTAGATGTGAAGACCACATGGTATGCACAGCCAACTCATCCTTTTGGGTGAAACCACCTTTCCTTCCTTGCCTAATGTGACTCTTCCCTCATTCTTTGTTTCCATAGAACATTTACAACTCATTTCTGTGATGCATCAAGCCCTTACCCCTGTCTCTACTCAGCAAGGCAAGTCAAAACCAAGCACAGATTTCCGCATGATTAAAGCACATGCTTCTTTGCCTTGAACCTTGTGTCATCATCTAGGAGAAATGCAGATTCCAGGCAAGTGGCATGAGTTGTCAAAATAGACTGAAATTTCTTGGAAGGCAGTGCTTTTATTTTTCTGCAAAATACCATGCATATTTAATGGACTACATTAAAAAAAAAAAACACACACACCCTCTTAAAAATAACAGAGGAGCTCCTGTTGAAATTCTGTCCATGCTTAAATCGATACCAAGATTTGTATTGACTTTAGGTGGAGTGAAAGCTACAGACAATGGAATGAATGCAGAAATTCAAAGAAAATGAAGCACAGAAGAATAAGCTATGTGAAATACGACAAATTGCAACCACAAAGGGTTATACTGCCAAAAGAAAGAGAGGAACTACAAGAATGCAAGGTAAAATAAAAAATGAAGTCTTTCATCTCTATTCTCTGCCACTGCCACAGCATCCTGTATAGAAATGCTTTTAGGAGCATGTGTATATGAGATAGAAAATCTCATAGATAGAAGGACAACTGAAAAAAGAATAAAGAGATCCAGCTGAGCTTTATAGTAAATTATCAGTATAGAAACAAGCCAAGAGCACACTGACTAAATGAGCTAACAAAAGGAACTGGATGGATTGCAGAGGTTATTTTGTACTTTTTTTTTTCTTTTTTAGAAATGCATCACGGTAGAAAGTAATAGTGGCAACTAATGACTTGGATGATTAATGTTTGTATTATAGTGGCATTCTATGACACCAACTGAGAACTGGGCTGCACTTTAAAAACACATTATATGACTCAATCTCTTTCACAAAGAGCTTAATGATGGCCTAAAAATTGCACATAAAGAAAGCTTATATTTTTGAATTAGTCAGTGGCAAATGAAAGAAAGACTGTAAGACTGGACAATTAAAAAGCAGGAAAATCCTTTCAGAAGTTGTTCTTAATGTGGAGCAATTGAAAGACTGCTCTGGAAAGCATGATTGTGTATTAAAAGTCTGACTGCTAAGCATTTAACCAGCATGCTTTTAATATCTGTAATGAAACTGGCTTCATTTTTGGTACTATGAGAATACTAAAAAGTGGAAGGATTTTTGGGAGAAAGTACTGAAGTATGGAATTTAAAGGAAACCAGATGAGACAGTGATTTTAGCAATCATCATTATATCAATGTAAATTATATCTTTTCTAAAGCAAGATAGCAACTTCTGAAGTGAACCTTCAAAGAGAAAAACAAAACTGATGCCAATATTTTTTAAGAGAGCTCAGAAGGGATTTTTAACATTTTTCTTACTTTTTTAACATAAAAAAAATTGCAGATTCTATCTGTGAAGGCATTGATAATGTTAAAACAGATTAAATCATATCCAGGGAGATTAGAGAATGAAAATGAAGAGACATGAAATGAGGAGAATTTTATTCAGTCTATCGAGAATGCTTTTCCCTTCAGAATTATTTATTTTTTTCTTTTTTGGATTGACGTGTAATTCACATCAGATACCTACCAGCTATTTGATAAAAATATTTGAGGTAATCTAATATACTACTGGAGTCCTTTAGTAGAAAGGAAAGGAAAACTCAAGGTGACAATTGTGAGAGTCCAAAAAAGGGGTACATGACACACAGCCTTCTCCCCAAACCTTTGATTCTTCCTAAATGGACAGGCCTACTGAATCAGCTCAAAGTTGAATCTAGCTTCACTTCCTGTTTCAAAGTAAGGGCTGAAGATGCTTAGCAACAGGCAAAGCAGGTAAACTGCATAATCTCACAATCCACAGAACCATAGAATGGTTTGGCTTGGAATGGATCTTAAAGATCATCTGGTTTCAACCTCCTGCCATGGGCAGGGACACCTCCCACTAGACCAGGTTGCTCAAAGCTCCATCTAGCCTGGCCTCGAACACTGCCAGGAGTGGGGCATCCACAGCTTCTCTGGGTAACCTGTGCCAGTGCCTCACCACTCTCACACTACGTTTCTCCCTGATACCCAGTCTAAACCGATCTCTTTCAGTTCAAAGCCATTCCCCCTTGTTCATGTGCATGCTGGACATCAGGAAGAATTTTTTGATTGAAAGAGTGGTTAACCATTGGAACAGGCTGCCCAGGGTGAAGGTACCATCCCTGGAAGTGTTTAAGAAATGACTGGACATGGCAGTTGGGGCTATGGTTTAGCTGGCGTGGTGGTGTTCATCCAAAGGCTGGACTCAAATGATCTTGGAGGTCTTTTCCAACCTTACTGATTCTATGATTCCATGTGAAGTAATATGGCCAGGGGGCCCCATGATAAAAACCACCCTCCTCCCACTGCTCTCCCATAGGCACACAAGAGACTGATTCATAGACTCTGATGGGGACCTGGTTTCAGAGTCCATTTAGTCCATTAGTTCTTTAGTAAAATGGGCCAAAATGACCAAATGATGGAGTGTCATAATCTGCTCAGTAACCAGCCATGGGGCACTTCATTACACCATGTGTATAACCTACGAACTTGTATACTGGGACACTTCCACCACCTTCTGTATCTTACTCTTTAGATACCAAATTAATTTTTGAATATGGAAATATTATTCACCTGTAGGTACCTTTTTCAGTGTTGTCAAGGGAGACTGCATGAAATACTCTGAAAACTCAGTAAGAGGTAGGCAAAGTTTACAGTGCATGGAGAAGAGAGTCAGAGGAGGAAATTGTGGCTTTGGTGCAGTCTAAAAAAACACCAACAGCCCAACAGGGATATCTCTAGGGCTTCCATTTTCCTTAAACATGGGGATCAACATCTGTAAACCTTACGCTGAACAGGTGGTTTGGGAGGAAATGAAAGAGAGATGAATGGAAAGCCAAGGGGCAGTGTCACAGGTATCTAAGCTGTGGAAGTAAATAGATGTCAAACCACAAAGACAGACCTATCCAAAATCCTTGAAAACAATCCATACTTTAAGCACAAATTCAAATCTAAAAAAATCAAGCAATGTAATAAAAAGAAGGAAGTGGACATTTTTCTCTCTTTATCCCTTAAATAACTGAAGAAGCACCATAACAAGAGTGCCTGTAGCACTTAAATCAGGTGCTATAAATTAGTGGTGTGACAACAGTAATACACTTTATTTCACAGATTATCCTGGCACAAGTACCTTGATGAGGTAATTAATTCACATGCTGAGCAATTGACCCAAATTTTTAGGGGTAATCTGCTCAGTAATCTCCTAAATACCTCCAGGCACAAATTTGTAGCAGGGATTTCAACGCCTGTACTTCTTTATTAGTTAGGCCATAAGATGAGATGTTCTGGTCACAGTAATCCTCATTAATAAGAAAGTATTTTCTACTGAGACTCACCAAGACTGTGTGTGTGTATGTGTGTGAGTGTGTGTGTTCCAGGTGAGTGCACCTGAAGCCAATTTTATTTCTTTTTCACTCTCCATAACATTCATTGCTGGCATTTTTATCTAACTCCAAGTTCTTCCCTTATGCTACACCCATCTGTATCAATGCTGTACACAGTTAGTGGGATTAATCTGCTCTGAACAAAGCATGTGAAAAGTGGGACATCTGGTTCAGAGCGAGGCCCCCTGTGAATCCTCTATGGGCAGCAGAGAATAAATGGCATATCCAAGGGATGATTCATCTCATTGGAAGAGCACCATGAGGTCAGTTTGATGACTCATTCCGTGGAGATTCTTATTTTTCTCTTCTGACTGCAAAGAAAGCCCAGAATGGTCAGCTCCAAGTTGACATCTGACCTAGTCCATGAGAGAGGACTGCCACATGATATTTTTAAAATACTGTAATATTTATGTCAAACGGCCACACAGCTGCAGCATTACACTAGACTTTTGGATCCTTACTACAGAAAAGCAGAAGTGGGTTTCTGTCAGTCTGCAGAATTTAGCAGGCCACACACACCTATTTTGGACATCTGGTATTTTCAAATTCTTCTTCATAAAGCAACTGACATATTGTAACAAATTATGCAGGACTGTGGACAGCAATGGAAAAAGATGCACGAAAAACATTCCTCAGATCAAGTCAAATTTCCTTGAAAAAGGGAAGCTCATTTCAGAATCTCCATGCTTAGCAATCTTAGGCATATACATGTGTAAAGGAGAAACATTATCCATCTGTTCGCAGCAAGTTCACAAGGAATTTTAATAAGACATTAATGCTAATAATGGTCAATGTTCATGATGTTTATAAAATAAACAATGGGGAACATATGGAAAGCTTGTAAAACTTGTTGTTATAAAATCCACAGTGTAACACCTTTCCCTGAGGATGCTTTTTGCTGACCTTGTCCTCCTAGGCCAGATCTGTCAGAAACTTCTTCCAGACTCTGCTGTTACTGTGGCACTAGGAAACTCACATTTTGAAGCCAAAGCTATTTCTGTTTTTGTAAATTCAGCATTCAGCACATTACAGGAGCAAAACAGATAGCCAAAACTGCATATTTCCACCTGAAACTACAGGGATCTCTATTTCCAAGTGACAGATGTTCTACAACAGTTGGTGACAAATGGGCTAATTTAGACTGATTTAACTAAAGTTCAGCCTGCTGACAATGGGGGACTTTTTTTAATGCAGCTGAAGAAGGCATTTCTGAATGCTAGAGCTGGCTGTTGCACACAAAACTAGAGAGGTCCTGGTGTGAACTGAACAGCACGCCATGCGTGGTGCCTGCATCTCTGTGCCTCACACTGCTTTTTAGATGCTGAGATAGAAGACAACAATGCCTAGTGAATTACCAAGGGAATTAGCCGGTCTTTTAAATTTACTCTCTGAACATATGTCCCCAGAAATCAAATGTCTTTGGCCCAGAATCTTTGTTTCTAAGTTCTGGCATCTAAACTCTTATATTAGGATATATGCCCTGTGGTGAATTTGTCTTCTGAGATGATGAGCTCTCCATCACTTATGCAGGAAGCTTTAGTGGCTGCTCTGCTAAGCCAGACAAGTCCATCCAAGCTTATGCCTTCAACCCTAACTTTTAAAGGATGCCCATTGAGGGACCAGAAATAAATTGCACAAAAGCCTTTAGGGTTTTTTTTTTAATGTAAAGATTAGGAGTATGATCCAGAAATTACAACGTAACAACTTCACTCTCCTCTGTCTGGTAAACAATCTTGGGTTTTGTTCTCAACTGGCACATGAGAGCTGGCTCCAGGCTTCACCTTTCTGAGTATCATAATGCCTCTTCCTTGAGAAGCCATGAGTAGACATGTTAAAAACCACCAACAATGAAATCAGTTTTCTTTCTCCTTTTTTCCTTGCCTTTTCTTTTTTTTTCTCATATTCTCCTCTCCTCTCTTCTCTCCTCCCTTTGAAGAAAACTTCTAGGCAAGTATCCTGATCATTGTTTTATGAGGGAACCTCATTAGGGTAAGTTCATTGATTGTATTTCTGTACTAAGGAAATAGCTGCCAGCTCTAGATATTTAAGACAGTTTATCTGCCCAATTAACACTGGCAGATCACTCCTGATGCCAGCACCAGTACAGCATACTTTTCTACTGTGAAGGTGGTCTTTATCTGTGAATATATCCCTATAAGTTACTGGATTCTACTGCCTCTTACCTAAACACAGGCTAAAAATATTACCTAATTGTGCTCTATTCTGCAACTGACCTACTTAACTAGCTGCCACACACAGGCTACATATCCCTTCTCTCAAAAAAACCATGACCTTTTCTCAGAGCAGTGAGGCTTCTGTCTTGTCCATTCTTGTAGCGTTATGTCTACACAAGAGTAGACATTGTGAATAGAGCACGTCTTCATCTATTAATAAAAAAAACTACTGAAACTTTGCTCACCTTGAATAATAAGTTCTTAGGAATGGTCCTTGATCCTCCAAACTGCCACAGAGTATGGAATAGGATGTGAAGTAGAGCATGACTGCATTGCAACTACTTACCCCCAAACAAACAAGCAAAATGATAAAACCACTACCACCACCACCACCATCACTACAACAACACTGACAAAAAAGGGAGTTACTTACATTGAGTGAGGATCCCTGTTAAGGCATTTTTGAAACTCTCCTTGGCTTGCTCCATTTCTTGCTCGTGAGCTGCCTTCTCATTCATGAGCCGGCGGACGTGGCTGTTGGCCGACTGCACCATGGAGTAGAACTGGTTGGCAGAGCGACGATTCACCTCGCCTCGCTCAATCCAGGTGAGCAGCACCGTGATGGCCTCGGAAAACTTGCTATCATCTAGAACAATCAAAGCACAGCTTTCAAATTGCAGGCATAAATATCCTGCTGAGAACACATTTTCTGCTCCATGTCACATTAAAATCACCATAAATCCTGCTTGCAGTATATCATTTTGGGCAACTTTTGTGTCCTTTGTTCCATCAGATGTAGAAGCCAATACAGTCACGTGAAACTACATAAATCTTCCTTCAAGACTTGTCTTCTCATTTTAATAGCTTTCTCACAACAAAAAGCAGCCTCCCCCCGTTCCCTGTGGCCTGAGTCTTCACTTTTGCAATGTGTCCCTTAAGCTATTCAGCAATATGGAATGACCTTACAGCGGGAGTGAGGAGACCTCTGTGGTACTGGACTCACTGAGGAAATGAAATGCGTCTGTGTTAATCTGCCCAGCCAAAAGCTCAGTCTTGGAGCTTGGGCTCAGCCATACTTCTGTCAACAAATTTCACTAACATCATGTTGTTAATTAAGGAACAACGTTGAGGGCGAACAATTCCTCCTCAAAACACTGATTAATTATGAGGAACTGCTTTGAACAGACAATGTGCCTTCATTCATTTTGTATTATTTGTTTTGCACTATTTTATGTCTCACATTATATATTTTTTAAAGGATTTCAAATGAATCCAGGAAAACACCTAGATTACATCTTCATGTTTGCCATTCAGGTAATGAAAGTTGTTTTTCTCTGCAGAAAGATTGCCAAAACTGAAAGCTAGATTTTGCACACTCTCTCCCCGGGTAATCTTCTTTCCTCTGACAGTGCTCTCAGCTTCCTCAAAAGACTCTAAGCACAGCATCCATTACACTTCAGGCCTCATCAGGATTAAGAGGAAACATTTATTTTTAAGTCCCATTTAGACTGAACTACAAGAAAATATTATTACTACAGTGTCTTCCTGTGGAACCATTTTTGTGCAATTTGATAGCATTTTTTCACCAGGATTTTATTCTATAAAAATTCAATTTCCCAACAACTCATTTTAAACATCTCATCTAGTGCTTTTTGGTTATATTTCTGTATATATATTTTAGACGGTGTGCACACCTTTCTGTTGGAGAAGGTATATGGTCATGGCAGGAAGATGTAGTGTAGTCATAACCAACAGACACTTAAAACAAAAACTGGAAAATACTAAATGCAGCCAACCGTGTTACAGGATACAGGATACAGAAACATGTGACACAGTTTGTAAGACTTTGCTTTCCATGTACAAAGAATAATGAAATACTAATTGTTAAGTGATGATTCTGGCTTTTATTCTTAATCAATAATCATGTCCTTAAAAGGCGAATAGCCTAAAATACAGAGAGGACTGTGCCCACAGCCTCTGAAGAAGAGATTTTTACACTGCCTGATCTTTAACATCTTATTAACTGAAACATGCTTTCAGCTACAGCAATAAGATTTGCTTTCCACAGCTGAATAGGCATGTTCACCCAAGATCCCTCAAGAAAAAAGCGCAAAATAACACATAACACATTCCCTGTGTACAGTGGTGTATCTGTTGTAAAACATTAACATATCATTCATTAGCACCATTCATTAATTTTTGCTGGGCAGTAGAGTCAGATGAGCATCCTTTAATTTCATATTGTCCCCTTGGATCAGACTCCACTTCTGAGCTTTGCTGGGTACATATGCATCAGGAAAGTATTAAGTGTCTCTGACGAGCAAGGTTGGCTGAATACAGACCCCAAGAAATGCCAAATGTAAACAAGACTCATGCAAAGCCTCTTCACTGCAAGAAAACATGAGGATAAGGCTCTCCAAAGGACTTGGGCAAAATCTTCAGCCTGCTGAGTTGCTTGGGAACTGGATGTCAAACACATAATACAGCCAAGAACTCATCCCTGAAATACAATGTTTATTATAATTACACCAGTAAATAAGAATAACCTGTAATGGTTTCTGGCAATGTTAGCATGTTTCCATGCATGAGGAAAATCAGCAGCACAGAAATATCCTCCCTTTTCCTTGTTTTAGTCTCTTCCCAGTACTCATTTATGTGTTGTTTTGCTGTAGAGCCTCTATAAAAAAATACCCTCCCCTCATTTTGTTTTTATCAGGCACAGTGGGTGTCTGTAAGGGATGTTCGTAAACATCTCATCCTTCTGCCACATAGATTCTACCCATTTAAAAGGACATGCTGAAAACCTGTTTTCATCACACTGTACTTCCAGGGAGCTGCAGAGGTCTGTGGGACTGTTATAGTTAAGCCACAGCTCTGCTCACAGAGCAGGAAAAAATCCCTTCATTGGTAAACATCAGCATCTTCATTGATTACATAATTAGAAGTTGCATTCAAAAATGCTAGAGGGTAATATATGCACAACAGGAGCACATTAGTTAATAAAATTTTTTCTCTACATTTGTAAAATTTATGTCACCTTAATTTCTAACTTTTATATTCCTGAGCTCACTCACTGACTGATATAAGGTAACTCACCATGAATCCATTTTTTCATACAGAATACTTTCTTAGCAATGAGAGATTGCCTTAGAAAATCAGATTTTTATATGAGATTGTTAATTTCTTTTTTAGTTAGTAGATAAATAGTAGAAGAAATGCAGCAATGGAATCTAATTTAAACAGAGCGTGAACTGCCTTATGATTGCAGCCGTTTATTTAAAAAAATAAAACAAAACTCCTAATTCTGTTCAAAATTATTCCCTCATGGTAGGATGCACATAATTATACACTGTTTAAAAACACACTCTTCAAATAAATTCCTTTATATAAGACATGTTCCCATATGTAATCGTTCTTTTAAAATAAGCATGTGGCAAATTATTTCTTACTCTTAGAGCTTTTTCCTCCTCTAAGTCACAGCATATTCTAAGCAAATAAGGTAGGTTTTATCAGTCCTGCTTTTGCTGTCTGTTTAATGGTGAGGTGAACTGCGCCCCAGAAGTGCCTGCTGCCCTCAAGCAGCTGCAAAGGCAGCCTGGGCTGGCCTGCTCCTGTGTTGACATCCCTGCAACAGGCACATGTTTGGCTGGAGTAATCCCAACACTCCACAAGGGCTGCTGCAAGCACCTGCACCCCTGCATGTCCCTGTAAAGGGCAGCTCTAACACAAGCTCTGACAACGTTGTGTCATTTGAAGATTATTACCCATCCATCCAGGATGGCTTGCTGGGTCTCTGTCGACAGAGATTTCCAGGTGCTGCCAGACTCAATCACAGGGCACTAGAGATAAGATATTTCAAATTCCTCTTATATCAGCTACAGATATTTGGCATTTAAATCCTAGCTCACAACTTAGATGAAATAAAATATCAAGAACAGAAAATGCATCCCTAGAGCCGCCCAGAAAATTTTTAACAGGAATATTTCTATGAAAAAAGGGAGTTATTGTTGACAAATGTTTTGCATTTTTATGCTTGTAATTTGACCACCTCTAAGCAGCCCCAACTGGAATAAACATTTAATTGAAAAAGCTGTGACAACAACTGTTACAGAATGGTATCCTGGGAAAAGGTGTTGGAAAGAGAGGTTTTACTTTCAGCTTATGGAGTTTCCCTGGTGTAACACAGGGTAGAATCCAGCTCAGAGTACCCTCAAATGTGACTATTTATCTCTCAGTGTTAAGGACCTCCACCAGGTGGTTTCACAACTTGGGTGATCGTGTCTAAGGTCTGAGCCATTAGAAAGGATATAGACTAACCCATCACTCTGAAGCCAGGCATTCAAACACTGTTATTTCTGTAATTTTTACATTTATATATATATTGCAAATATAGCTAACTTGATATTTCTGTGTTTCAAGAGTGACATTGTGTGCTGGACTTCTACCTAGGACAATATCAAACACTGGGCTACTGATTTACCCTTGTTATTATCTTTTCAACCCTGGTCTTTCTCAAATGTTTGAAAAGTATCTGAGATATTTCACACAACACTTGGAGCCTCTCTAAATCACAGCAAACCTTCTATGTTGTCCTATGGGCTATGGTGTTGTCCAGAGTCACTATACACTGTCTCTCGCCCCGAACCTTGCTCCCCTAATGCAATCTCCCAGGCTTGCAAGGACATGCTGAAGAGACAGAGTTGGTCTTTACTCCAGTGACTACACCTAGAAAACTCCTGTGCTGTTTGCCTATGTTTTGGGAAGCATTAATGATCTCATCGTTCGTGGCCCCTCTGTAAGATGGGAAGGGGCAGGTACACCTTTATGCCAAGTTCTGCCCTGACCAGCAGAAACCCAATTAACAAACACCCTCTGAAGGCATTCTTGTGAGTACTGAGCATGACTATGCTGTAGAGCAGGCAGAGAAAGGACAAGAGTGGTGGGATATGTCTGTCCATTTTTGCCTCTGATTAACAGCCCATCCTCTGTCAGCTGTAGCAGTGCCATGGGAAGATGTGTTCCTACCTCATCCCCACACTCAGCACTACCCCTTTGCTCATGGTTACACTGCCCTCAGTCTGCCTGGAGCTGCTTAGCTGCTCAGACTCCAGTTCCAGTTTGTCAAACTGGGCCCAGTTCAAACAGGAAGGCGGCAGAGTTCAGTTCGGGATGCAAACTTCTTCATTATGTAAAGCAGCAGCCAGGGGAGGATGTATGGCCAAGGTTACTCTTAATCTGACTTCTGACTTGATAAGTTAATAAACTATAACTAAGATTTCTAAATTGCAAAGACTGAATTCAACACAAAAAAGAATAAACATTAGGAGGTGACTGCTGTGGGTGAACCAGGTCAGAGAAAAGGTTCACTAATCTCTCTCATCAGCAGGCTCAGCCCAGCTCCCCTGTGCATCAGGAACAATTTTCTTCCCAGCACATACCACTTCTGGTGCCGAAATGACAACCTATTTTACTCTTGGCTTAAGAGCTTCTTCTGTACAGAGTGTCTGCCAGTGACCTAGAAACACAGCTCTTCAGTCTACTACCCTCACCTTCTTTTTTTCCTGCTCAAATCCCTTATATAATTGTGCCATGCATCACACACATCAGTCTAGTACTTTTGGGATTAATAACATTTTTAACCCAGTGGCATTGCATAACAAGTAAGAATCAAGAAATACAAATTCTTACTGCCAAAGGGTTTTTTTAAAGAATGATTAATATCCACCTTACTATTTTTTAAATAGCCTTAACTGCATACTATAACCAAGAAACTTTTCCAGTTATGTAACAAATCTCTGACACTAGATTTGATAAAAATACACTTATATGTTCACTAAAAGATATATTAAAAAGTAGTCTCTCCCTCCTACGTAATCAAACTCTTTCTTTCTTTCAAATTAAATCACACAAGATTCTTCCTGGGGTGGGTGTTTCATGTCAGACACAGAAATCCATTATCTTCTCCTGCTGATGCCATTATTTCCAATGAAAAGTAATTATGAGGGTATTGAGTTTCCTCTCTATTTCTCAAAATCATACCAAAAACATTCAGATCAGCGAGCTGCCATTTCCCAGCTCTTAGTAATTAACTTGAGTCTTTTTGCAGTGTGGTACATTTAATCCAGTGGGTTTATATTAAACCCTCAAAATCTGAATTGATACAATACAGATGAGGTGAGGGAGGACGTTTTTAGTGATGCACTAAGCAGTGAGTGTACCTCCTGCAGGCTTTGGGAGGAATGTGCCCAGGGAATTGGGTTACCAGGCTGCTGATAGCTGAACCCACCTTATGCTCTTGTGCCAGCAGACAAAAGTGCCCTCGCACCGTGCCTGCTCACAGCCCCTGTGCGAGGCTCTCGGAGCCAGATGTATTGTGCCACAGCAGATGTCAGCAGCATATGGAAGAAGGAAGGAGAAAATGATAATCTAAAACCAGGAAGGGTGAGGGAACACATTTGATGCTAAGTGTCGAAACATGTCTGTTTCAGGGCTCTGTCCTGGTATACCACTAATAAAAAAAAATTATGCTAAAAAAAGTCTGGAGTTTCAGCATTTAAACCTGGCATTCACTGGATTTGTTCATAGGATCTCACTTTGCCTCCCCTCTGACGTAGCTCTGCACTGAATTTGAGCCTTTCTGGGTGAGACTTGACTCTGCATAACTGCACTGTCTCTCTAGTGCTCCACCAGTCTGGCTCCCAAGTGCAGGGTAATATTGAAAGCAGTGTATTTTTCTTCTCAGGGAAATATCCTGTTTCCCAGGCAATTAAATGTTGTTTATATCTCAAACCATGTGCAAGAGTTGAGATTGTCAGGCTTGATGTTACCTGAGTCTTGTGCACGGCACATCCCTCATTCCACTCTAACTGCCATCTATTTATTTAAATTTCCAATCTCTGCTCTCTTCAGGGGATCATACAGTGCCTGGCAAAGAAGTAGCTTCTCAATTTTTAAATTATATTTCTTAAAATGAAAAACCGTATGAATAACTTCCCTGTGCTCATAAAGAAACACTATATTAAAAAGGGAGGTAAATTCCAGGGTATTGTATTTAACTCTCAGATATTTATGTCTCCTTTGCTCAAAATATTTTAAAAAACCAGATATTCAGATATAAAGAGATGCCTTTGTTAAGTGATATAACTATTTAGCTACCCACAGCAAATAAGACATATGTAGCATTTTAAAGGATCTAATTTGCAAGAAGTGATTTCTGAAGATGATACCATTAGGTACAGATATGCTTGAATTAAGAAAACCATAATGTTTGAAATCCTGCTTTGAAACGCAAATGTCATAAGCACAGATTAAAATGTTTTGTTCCAATGCACCTGACAGAGCAGCATTCCACTTAAAAGGTTCAGCCTATCTCCAGTTGTGTCTTGTTCTGGGCACCACAAGACTTAACTGTTTATAGCGCACCCAGGAAAACAGATGTCAGAGCATGCAAATTTGAACCTAAATATCTACCGACACATTCCACTGTGCAGTAATAACACATCTGATTTAACACTGAGGAATTAAAATCTCAAAGACACACACAAATGCTGCAAGGAACCAGAAGAAGTGAAAGTCACTTTTTTCTAGTGTAATTGCAGAAGACACAATATTCTGCTGGTTTTGTCAAAACAAGAACTCAAGGTCTATTTTCAAAGGCTGTTTAAGGAGGTAAATAACATTTACACTTCATTGTAAAGGACCTTGGATTCCCAGAGTTCACATCTGTGAATTTATGGAGGTATTTTCTCAAGGAAACACAGATAAGAAGGATCTCATGTTCATGTTACTCATCTTGTTGGAATGCTGGAGCTCATTTCATTTTGAAAATCGAGGCTCAGGCTAATGACATGAATGGTGTAGGAAAAAAATGTTCATACTGCCAACAAGGAGAGAGTTAGGAAGGACTTCTTTTGCAGGAGTAATGAAGTTCTTAATAAATAAAAAAAGAAGGAAAAAGGCAAAAGGGAAAGGGAGATACACATAAACAAACACTGTTTGCTACACACTGAATTGCAAAGTGATGAAAAATTGCACTGGTCCATAGTTTCTTTAATTCCCACAAAAATTAAGTGTTCAAACCAAGTTCTTCGCAGATACGAAGGGATTCAGGGTAGTCCACAGGGAATGGAGGGTATATTATAAATCCTCATGTATACGAGGCCTCAGATGCAGTGGATTCCCAGCCCCAGACACCAGGCACTGGAGAACTGGTTCCTTTGTTCTGTGAAACTCCACACCAGTAGAGACTACCTGGCTGAAAATTTACAATGAAATTCTGTTTTCACCTGGCACAAAAGTTCCTCTGTACTCTCACCCACAGTCACTGCTGCACCAGGTAACTTCAGCACACCAGAGGAATAGGAATATGCTGACAACACTGGGGCAAGAGTTTCCAGCCAAGTCTGTTACACAAAAACAATGATTTCTTAGTCTTATGCCGCAGTTTGCAGGAAGTGAAAAAAAGATATTGTGACCTTGATATCAGTAAATATCTAGACCACATTAGGGGAGTGGCTGATAAGCCTACTTCATCTCTGCCCCCCATAAGATTTCCTTGCTGTCAGGAATTTACAAGGTTATTTTGACAACAAAAGTAGCTTGGATTCAGACCAACTTATCTACATTTGTGGTTGCAAAGCAGTATCTTGGGTTGAGATATGCTTAGTTATTTTGGCTTGCTTTTTAGCTACTGTTGCTCTGTGAACTTCTGGAGGCACTGCAGGAGCTGAAACCTGCCTGTTGGGCACCTGCAGCTCTGTCTCACGAGCTGGCAACAGAGCTCAGGAGTCTTTTGAAGTGGGCACCACAGCAAGGTGATGACCTTCCTTAAGAAGACAACTGCAGAGCATCTGATGAAGAAACAATCTCTCAAGTTAAATCCTGACAATTGCAGAGATATTATGATCCTTCTTTACTTTAGGATGAATTCTCCAGGCTTTTGCAGCAGCACAAATGTGCTGATAATACAGAGACCTGAGATTTTAACTCCAAGTTTTACGTATCTCTGTGAGTGTGTGTGTATATGTGTATGTCTACGTGTGTATGTGTACATACATTTATATACTCTGCTACTTTCATCTGAAGTCCACATTTAAATTGTGAATGTATGATGATGGCTGGACTCAATCTTAGAGGTCTTTTCCAGCCTTAATGATTATATGAGTCTCTTACATGAACTGCCCCTTGCTAGAGAATTTTCTTTATTGTTGGTTTACTTCTTTTTTTTAGGATGTCACAAAGAGCTCATGTGGCAATTCCATGTTGCCCAAGGGAGCCCATAAAGTTCAAAGCCACTGTTTTACAGACACTGGCTGTGATGCCATAGGAAAGGTAAAGCAGACCAGTGTGACTACTGAAGCCCACTCTGCTTTCTTTACTACCTAGAACAGGGCACAGCTCATGCCCACTGAGAAGAGAGGGATCTTTTCTGCATTCTCCACCCTTACCTATCAGATCCAGGGCTGGTGTCTTTAATTTCACAACAATCACAGCAAGGCAACTGTTAATTAGCAGAACTTTTTAAAATTGCAATATATTCTTTTGCTGGATTTTAATGATTTTCAACCAATAAGAAAATAGACTTACCTTTTTTTTTAATTTAAGTGACGTACATTGCTGAAAGTTTATTTCTGGAGAAACAGTTATGCACATAGTATTGGTCTATATCGTGCTAAAAAAATTTTATATTGAACTTGAGCATATATGTCAAGTTCTGGTTTAAATTTCCCTTAGGAGAACCAAAGATATAAATGCTTGGAGTAGATTTTAATTAAGTACGGAAACTTCCCATAATGAAAAGAAAAATCCTTCTAAATATAGTCATCTTAAACATCTTGCAAAAACCCACATTCAGTTGCCCCAGGCAATGACTAACCATATGGAAGAAATTGTCCAGACGTCTTGCATTTTCTAGTTTAGTTCAGGAAACCTGTAGGCCTTACTAGATAAAGAAAACTTCCCTACAAAAGATTAACTCCTAAAATATTCAACTAAAACCAGATGGATCTAAAACTGGACTGGAAGCTGGGTATGAATTAAAATTTCTTGTATTAGGGCCTCTTTTCTCCTGGTCTATAAACCCATAAGGGTTATTTCATCAATCTATCAGACAGATTGATGAATTATTTTATGGAGAAGTGCATCTGGTGGGGATGAGAGTCAGCCAAACTAGTAACTGACTGAGGTAGTAGCAACAACTAACAGCAACCAATGCAGTACTCAAAGAGACAGCAGGGTGCATCTCTGCTCCACGCTCCAAGGATGAAACACTTTGCACTGTCCTTCTTCAGCTCCCCGAACATTCTTCATAGTTAGAACAGAGACCAGTGTGATGACAGCCAGATAGTCTAAGCCTAATCTCGATAATTCTGAAATAGTGGCAAGAATCACAGCTTCTTGTGACCTGGCACACAGTTAAGCAATGTGCTTGGCCATCGTGAGGGAAAGAATGCCAAACACAGCTGCTAAACACTTGATGAAAATAAATACAACGCTAAGCGGTGTGAAGACTTGTTTGCTAGATACCTCTTTTAAATTTTGTTACCATGAATAACTTTATTTCTTTGCTTCTTACTGTTTATGTTAGCTATTAAAATAAAATGAATCCTTGAAGTGCACCCTTGAAAAATATTAACTCAGTAAATGTACCTAGAAAAAAACAAACAAGGAAACAAACACATACCAAAACATGACACTATCCTGCACAAGTAATTCTAACCCTAAAGAGGGAGTGAAAGAAGGGATGGTGTGTGTCAGAGATAAGTTGTGTCAGCTCATGTGGGCAATTTGAATGCCAGGGACAGTCAAGTGCATGTGATGGAGTAACCTACATGTCGAGGATTAAAGTAATTTTAAGAATAAGGCCTTTCATGTGAAGAAGGATGCTTGCAACAAGTTGCCTTTCTGTGAGAGTATTTCCAAGATATATGATGGCAGCAACTTAACAGAAAAAAAACCAAAAACCCATCTGTAGCATTCTGAAGGCTGTGTTTTAGCTGTTAAAGCACAGGTAGATAGACAGATGTCATGCATTTCCAGCAGGTGGGTGAGTGTCATTACCACTGGCATAGAAATGGCAAAGACAGCCATTTCAGAGGGGGAAAGCTAACAGGGCAAGTAATGAAACACATCAAAGAGAAACTGGCTTCACTGCTCTGGCCTCTGCATGGCTCCTCCTTTTAAGTAATAATAAACTGAGAGGTAGCAAATGCTGCTTACCTTTCAATTTTTCAGCCAGCAAAGCAGCTTCGTGTTCAGAATAATGCATTATTGCCGGAGGTGAAGGAGGGCGCAGTCTGTCTTCTTCCATTTTACGTCTGTGGCGTTCTTCTCTGGCCAGCATTCTTTGTTTGCATTCCCATTCATAAAAGTCATCTCTTGCCTGAGCAAAATCAACATGAAGGCGACCTGAATCCTTTTTGTCTGTGCTAGATCCTAATCTCATGCGGTAACCTGAAATCAACAAGTAGAACTAACTGTTGCAGGATTTATTTGCTCAAATTGCTCTTCATTTTTCCCCCTTTTCAAGTGCAGCCAGGTAAAAATATAAATTAACAGATTCTCACATATCCATGCAATATCTATCAATCAACATGTTTTCACAAGAAGATAAAAATCCATCCACTCACTTTTATTCATCATTTCCTGCACCACCTATCACCATAGTAGATGAACTGAAAAGTCAACCCTAAGGTATGGAACCTACATTTCTGTATAGAAATCTCTCAAAATATGTCATTTTCCCACATAATGCTTCCAACTTTTAAAAGCACAGAAAACAGATAAACAAAAACTAATTATTTAAAATAGATCTGTTTTAGTCTGAATGGGGAGTCCTTCTTCCACTGATCCTGTTGAGATCGTGTTCAGTCTAGTGTTTTTCTCCACCCTGCCAAAGGAATTGGAAGTATGGGGAAAGGCTGAACTTTCTAAAAGCCATGACTATAGGTGAACGCGGAAATTGTGCTACATTAACTCCTGTGCCACAAAGAGGATGGTTCCATAACTACAGTGATGCCAGATCTCAAATTTTGAGACTTTACAATTGCAACCATTATTTTCAAATTCCCCAGTGAAAATAATCTAGCAGCAAATATAAATCACCTACAAATTAATTGAGTTCATCATTCCTTAAAGTAATTTCTAAAGTAGGGACAGATTCATTAGGCATTTGCAAGACTGCTTTCAGGACAAATAACAAAACCTGTCATGCCTTATCTTTAGGGATACTCTGCATATTCATAATTTGGTCCATGTGTCATATTCTAAAGTTAGCACACTGCAAAACTTTAAGTTAAGGGCTACACAGCAGTACTAAAGAGTCATGGTCTGAACTAAAACTGTTGACTACTGTCAGAGGTCCAAAAATAATCATGCCAAAGCTATAAGAGGAGCTTTTTGTGGCCATATTTGGGCACCTGTCTTTTTTCCAAGTTTTATTTCTAAGGCACAAATATATACACAGAGCAGTTTGTCTAACTTTTAAAATGCCATCTCTGAGAACATGTGAGAAAATATTATGTAGAAGGCTTCAAACAGAGCCTTCAAATGTGGGTAAAATTAATCAGTCTACACAAGATAGCTCTAATTTCTCCATGCCAACATGCAACAGCCCAGCAGAGATTTCTCAAATGACAGGATGTTGCAGAGATTAATTCTGTGCTGAGCTGGCACACAGGAAGCTCTTCAGAAATGCACACTACTGCAACCACTGCATAATAACTCCAGGGAGAGGAAACTTCTATTCAAAATGTCAGTAAAAATGGTGTTTGCTGCTTTTGATCTGCAATCCGAGAGAACCTACCTTCCAGTCTTGTGGTTTGCCTGTGGTTTTAAGAGCTTTAGCACCTCACCACCACAGTTAAAACTCAGTTCTGAGCTTCCTCCAGGAACAGCAAAAGCTAAGAATTGTGTAGTAGATTAAGCACATCCTTTCAGAAATGTGTATCTAGGCATACTCTGTTTTACTGCTGGAAAAACTTCCTGCTGTATGAATACAAGGGATTGTCTGTACTACAGCACACGTGAGACAATAGCTTCAAAGACATTAAATATCCATATATGTAGTGATCCTTCAAATAAAAAATAATCTGGGAGCCTTTTGATTTGACATTTTCCTTTCAAACACCTGTGGAGTTCAGCTAAAGAGTCTGCAGGTCAGGAAAAGATATGACTTTCATTGTCCAGCAAGGAGTGCAAACCCAGATGAAAAACTTGAGCTAAGTGTTTCAGAGGTCCTTCAAAACCAGAAGGCATAAAAAAACTGCCTTACCAAGGAATGGTTTTGGTAGGTTCCTGCCAATGGAACCTATCAAATCTGGTCTCCAAGATTCAGGAGCTCAGGGTGAAGTAAAACTGGATCTTGTAGGAGTGGCAAAGGAGGGGACAGTTTATTATTTTAAATTCCTCTTGGCTTTGTTTTCTCTAGCTTTGAGAAGCAAACACCACTCTTTCACCCCAAAAGCTTTTTGCGGCCATATATATATGTAGCCCTAGTCCCAAGGTGTTGAAGGGAAGAGTTACAGATACACCCTATTCAGTGTGAAAAAACAGAAGAAGAGTGTGTGTGACCTTTCAGAACTGGGCTCTGAACTAATGAGGGTGTAATTATATGGTTTTATCCACAGAGGTGTAGGCACAAAGGAGTCAGCCAAAAGGGGTCAGTGGTGCAGCTGCCCTGATAGCTGTGACAAATGTTAGCCCCCTGTTCCCAGCCAGTTTGGCGTGCCAGCTGCATTCCTCACACAGTGTTTGCTCTGTGCCAGAACAGCATTATCAGCAATGCAAAGGACACTGCCAAGGTGCCAGGTCTCGTGAACCTAAAATTAGATCTCCCAGCTGGGCTGCACTTTCCAGGAAGACTCAATCTCTCTTCCTCTCCCCCTGCCGTCTTTTGCCTCCATTGGCGGGACCACAATAGTTATGGGCACAGACAGACATACAGCACTGCAGGAGGCAAAACCCTTGTGGACTTCAAGGTCCCTCACATAAGCTGAATAAAGAGCTAATGAAAAGGACTGTGCATCTATAGGTTTTGTGTGCAGTGGCAAAGCTGAGCTGTATTAAAGTGGCCCTCACTTTTGAAGTAAATGGGAAAAAAAACCTGAACAGTGTACATTGCAGTAGCACTGGACAAATGGTTCCCTTTGGGAAATCAAATTAACAGATTTTGGAAATTTACCATGAATCACACTAAAAAAATGTGACTGCTTGTTCAACTCTAAAGACTAAAGGTGGTCAGCCTTCAGTGATTTCCACCAGCACAGAAACTCAGAATAACCTAGCTAAGAAGGGACCTTGGATATCACCTAGTCCAGAGCAGAGTTAGCTTCAAAGTCAGATCAGAATGGTCACAGTTTGACATCTTTCCCTTAACAAAAACAACAAATGCCTTAAGGATGGTTTCTTGCACCTTCATATACTGGGCTTTGCAGACACTATAGGACCAATGACCTGGCCAGTGAAGAACAGGCTCCTTGATGGTTTGATAACAAGAAAGACTCTGCATGCACAACTGGCAGGCTCTATTTTGTACATGAAATCCTCAGGCACCCATCTGTGCTGGAAATTTTGAGCCACAAGGCAGCTGGGAGGCTTGGTTTTTTTCAATACCATGTCTCCCTACTGATGTTTGAGGGTGTTTGAATGTATAAGAGAAACACCTGGCACTGCCTCCCCTTCATGCATGGGCAATGAATTTTTTCCCCATTTCTTTGCTCAGGGCTGCAGCTAGCATTAACTTTGTGCCTGGCTTGTCATTTTTAATTTCAGGTTTGCACACAGTGGAAGAAAAGGCTTTGGGAACTTGCCAAAATCCTCACTTTAAAGGAGCAGAAACAGGAAAAGTTAATGAAAGTGCTAAATAAAAATCAAACAGTATTTTCATATCACAGGTCTAGTGCAAACTCCATGGCTTGACTTACCTTTGAGTGTTGCTATACTGGGCACCAGCCAATAGCTGAGGGCTAACTGGGGATCTAGATCAGAGTGTTAATGGTGATCAGAGAGAACTTAAAATGAAACAAGTAAATGGTACTGAAAGGAAACCCATGGGGGGAAATATCAGCACAGGAAAAATGCACACATGGGCTTTTGCAGTATAAACAGATCTGTCTTCAGACACCTGTTTGTCCCATATATTCAAGTCTGGGGCCATCAATATTTGCCGGAGTTACCGAATTTTCAGCCAAAAGAGTAAAGTACATACGGTTTTGAGAAAGAGCTTTGTCATGGGCTGGTATGATGATTTTGGTAAGTCTTTTTCTTGGGAGATCAAAATACATATTTAAAGGTTAAATGAAACCTAGCCTTCCTCAAGTCGACATTCTTATCATAGTCTTCTACCCATCTTCCAGTCTCCCTTTTCATACACATTTACTTGGGAGTACAAAGGAAAAAAAAAACCAAAAACCCTGTGATTAAACTGCTTGATGCATTTTGTAATCATTTGCTCTATTCCAATGATAAGCATGGGATAAATGCAAAACTTGATGAGATTAGATGGGGTAGATAGATAAAACTGATTAGGTAGACAAAATTATCATTATAACAGAAATATCAAAGGCATGACTTTCCCCTAATATAACACACATATTATATTTGTACATCTCTTTTGTCTCTTACAGGGAAAATAAAATGCCTCAAAAATATGCTTTGTTCTATTTCAGAATATATTATGTTTGAGAATGGAATAAAGACTGGTAAACCCCCCACCCTGTATTTCAGTACAAGGAAAACGTGCCCCTGCCTAGTGCCACACCCCCCTGGGAGTGGTGGGGGACACTCAGTGCTTCATGTTTCATCTGCACCATTCAGCAGTCTTGGTAAAAAGAAGTGGAACTTGCCTACAGAGTGCTTCTGCATTTCTTTCTCATCCCTGTCAGTTGCAATGGTTCTTTCCCTTGTCTGGCTGGAGACAATAGGTACAACACTTTGGAAGAATGAAGAGCTGTGGAGGAAAAAATGGATGGGAAGGAAGGCTGCGGAGCAGATGTAAGAGGAAGCACAGGCAGCAGTGTGACTGTGATGGAAGGAAACAGAAGAAGGAATGATGCACCAGGAACCTGGAATGAAATTTGCAGAAAATTCAGAATGAGGAAGAATGAGGAAAGGAATCTTTTGCCTCTGTTTCTACTCATGTCCTGTCTTCTGAGTGAGCACTCTGTTGCATTAGAATGAGGACACACAGCAGCATACAGAATTTCCTATCTCTATGGTCTCTTCAGGATTTAAGGCAAATGAAATTAAAATAAAACTTGACTTGGAGTGAAGCAAAGCGTGCAGCCAACTGCTGAGTAGCAGGAAACTGAGCTAGAGGAACACTGGTTCTGGCCCAGGGTGGCAGCCTGTATATTGCTGAGCTTTTCTTTGCTCTCTTTTTTGCCACTGTTTTCTTTATCATAATACAGTAATACCAGTTCCAACTGAATCTGGTGTGCCCCTCTTCTGCTCTGTTACTAGGGTACCCTAAAGAGAAGCTGGAAGCTGGTAAATGTGCTGCTGCTTGTGATGCCTCTAATCTGCTGCAATGATCTACAGCATTTTGGAAGTAACATGAATAAACAAATAAATGAGAAGCATGGAAATCAGGAAGAGAGGATGGGTGAGGAGGGACCGGAACAACTGGAGTGAAAATTAAATTAAAAAAAGAAAAAGAAAGTAAGGAAAATCTGGAGTGGAATAAAGATCTGGCATAAACCTGAAAATATAGCAACATTTCAAATAAATCTTTACATAGACCCCATAAAATTCATGATTTTCTGTAGTTCTTCAAACAGGTATCTAAAGCAAGCAGCCAAGTTAGGAAAATAAACTTCAAACAACCTAAAAACCCTAAGGAAAGCCTTTGAGAAACAAAGGAGCTAGGTTTTTCTTGACAAAGTATTTCAAAAGTTGAGAGCCTTCCTCCCTTCCTCCCTCCCTCCCTCCCTCCCTCCCTTCCTTCCTTCCTTCCTTCCTTCCTTCCTTCCTTCCTTCCTTCCTTCCTTCCTTCCTTCCTTCCTTCCTTCCTTCCTTCCTTCCTTCCTTCCTTCCTTCCTTCCTTTTCCGCCACTTCCTTCCGCCACTTCCTTCCGCCACTTCCTTCCGCCACTTCCTTCCGCCACTTCCTTCCGCCACTTCCTTCC
>NW_005054322.1:2286155-2307445 GCF_000277835.1 Geospiza fortis
CTTCCTTCCTTCCTTCCTTCCTTCCTTCCTTCCTTCCTTCCTTCCTTCCTTCCTTCCTTCCTTCCTTCCTTCCTTCCTTCCTTCCTTCCCTTTCCTTCCCTTTCCTTCCCTTTCCTTCCCTTTCCTTCCCTTTCCTTCCCTTTCCTTCCCTTTCCTTCCCTTTCCTTCCCTTTCCTTCCCTTTCCTTCCCTTTCTCTCTCTCTCTCTCTCTCTTTCTTTCTCTATTTCTCTTTCTCTCTCTCTTTCTTTCTATATAGTTGACAGTGATTTGAGAGACAGCTTGTTTCCAGCTGGGGGAGCTTTCAAGGGACACCTACAGGATGTTGAGGTTCTGTCCTTATTGCTAAACAGAAGATGGTCAGGGTGGGAGCTCAGAGAAGAGTCCTGGGTTGTTAACTCTCTCCCAGGCTCAAAGGTCCCAGTAGGTGCTTTGAGGTCACCTAACACAGAGCTTGTGTAAGCAAGCCAGTCTGTGCCAGCTTGTCTTGGCCAAGGAGCGCTCCCTGGACCTTGTTTATTCAAGAACGCATTGTATATGGGTTGAAAGTGTTACACTACAATTGTCAGTCAAAACAGTGCTTTTGAGTCTCACCAGGACCCAGAAAGATGGATGAACCAGCCTGTGGAGTGCAGACAAATATGTACAGTGCACGTGAGCCAACTTAGTAAGGTGAAAAAGGACTTGTTTAGCAAGTCAATCCTCAAATGATGAAAATTAACCTTAAGAGGACACTGACAGTCACAGAAGCCAAAAAATGTGAAAGCAGAATTGTTTTTCATCTTTTTTTTTTCTTAATTTTTTCCCCAGTGAATTAGAGTCTGGGGGAGGAGGGGGTTGTTTCCTTGGTTTTTTGTTTTGTTTCGGGTTTTTTTTTTGTCTGTTCCTTTGTTGGAAAATGAAGAGATTCTGAAATTTTACACCCTGTAATTTCTGCAGTGTTCATTGTCATGGGAGGCAACAGACGTAGCCTACAGATGGGGCTCAGAATCTAACCCATGCAGTAGCTGAATACATGCATGCATAAAGACAGACTTTATTCAGGCTGCACCACAAATCTATAAAAATATGCCAGTGAAATTGCCAGCCTATCAGAAAAATTGGCACTGGAAAACAGCAGAGTTCCTGGCCTGGTGCCCTCCTCTTTCCACAACCTGTGAGCAAAACTATATAAACCTGTGTAAATCGAAAATAAGATTGTTCTGTAGTGAATTTCAGGATCTGTTGCATTGTTGTGGGATGGCAGGAAATTGCTCCCAGGTAAGTAACATACAACACCATGCATGAGTCTTGGCAGACAAAGGAGAAATAACAGAATTGCCCCTTGCCACTTCACGCTCCAGCCACTGGGTTCAAGAAAGACTTGCTGAGACAAAAGCTAAGAAAACAAGCAAGCATTAGCATCACAAAATACAAAAGAGCAGCAAGGAAAATCCATTAAAAAATGTGAAGTACCAGAAAGGTAAATGGCTTTATCAACCATGAACTCCTCTGCAAAACGGATGTGACAAAAATTCTTCTTGCTTTTCCGAATTGCTGTTATATCTCCACACTGCTCAAAGACTTCCTGAATAATTTCCTCCGTTGCGTTTTCTGGTAATCCTCCAACAAACACTGTTTTACACCCAGGAGGTCTCTCTCTTGTTGAAGGTGGTGGAAGATCTAAGTCAAAACAGAAATTACATTGGAATACAAAATTTGTCTTTTGATCCATTGGCTCTACTCATCCCTTTAATCAGTTCTGGGCAGCAACAGTTACCTGACATAGTATAGAGGCAGAAGAGAGGGACAAGCAAAACAATTGAATATTGCAGAGATTATCCAAAATTGATTACTTGAATCTAAACCTTTTCAAGCTTCAGGTGGTACTTCAAACAGTTATTCCTGCCACTGCAGGTTGTTCGCCAGGACAGAGTGTGGCCTAAAAGGGTTTTTCTCTTCCCCCCATGGCCACACAAAATCCAGAAAAATATTCTGTTCCAAAGCAGAGGAGCTTCTGCAACTGATTGGATCCTGAGCACAGATCCCAGACTCTAGTGCAGTGCATTCAAAGCCTGAACTGCACCATCTCTGGCTCATACCCATCACTCGCCATGCTCACCATGTGTGTGGGCTGTGAGCAAGCCCATGCTGTGTACACCCTGTGTACTTGGACTGGACACCTTTCCCTGGTATTAGCATAATTTCATTTCTGTCTCAGAGTACAGGAGCAGAGCAAACAGAAAAACAAAGTGGGAAACACAACAAAGTGACAGCATGATGAAAACACTCTGCCGGTTATCTGTTTTGTCTTGTTGCCAGATAATGGAGCAGACGGCAGCACAGAGGAAGGATAACCTCATTGTTTACAAGTACTCATGAGGTGGAGTAGCTAAAAATGCTACCTTCATGGATATAGGGAGAGAGAATTTATACACACATATCGGAAAAACTATTAAATTTTTGAAAGCCATATAAAAAATAAAAGCTATCATGATACTTCACCTTGTTTATACACAGTGAAAGTAATTCTCTAAGAATGAATATCAGTAATATTACTTTTTTTTTGGCCCTTTAACACAGAAAAGGAGGTTGCAACCTTAGAGTGTGTATATATATATATATATATACACATACATACATACATACATATTCACATACATAACCAGTTTGATTAAACTGTGATCTGGATGCACTGCAAATCCAGAACACCTGAATATTTGCTCAATGTTTTCATTTCACAGACACTTGAAGAGGAGTGCAGAGATGAACAGCACCATATAACCTTTATGTTTTGTGACATCCTGATCTACAGGAAAAACAGGTATATACTATGAGAACTGTAGATCTTTAGGCTGTGTTACTTTTCTTGAAGTATTTTTCTTTTTTGTACAAGCTTCACAGATTTTTATGTGACCTTACAGAGGTGAATAAGGATGCACTTATACCATACCTGCTTTACACACAGAATAGACCTTAGAAGGAAAGACCACACATGTCTGTAATTATAAAGCATAATGTTATTAGACAAAAATATTCATGCAATGTATTTAGGAAAGTAACATTCTTTCTTCAGATGCACTTACTTGGGTTTGGAGGAAAGCGTGTGCAGCTTTTGCAGTGAATTATTTCTTTGACTACAGGCACATCTGTTGGTGGTGGTGGCGGCACTAATCCCATGCCTGGTATCATTGGGTTAATTGGAGTGATTCCAGTCATCATGCTAAGGCTCGGATCAAAGCCTGGTACACAGATTGAATCTGTAAGCATAGAACATAAAATCCTGGCTTATAAATCTTGAAACTACCGGTTAAAATTTTCTTGTATGGACACTTTCCCTCTAAGTCCATTGTTCTTGTTTGTTTCACAAGCATCACTGTGAGAATTAGGACAAGGGGAAAAAGAAAAATGGAAAAATTGAAAAATGGAAAAGGCAGAGAAATAGGGAGAAGAGAGGGAGAAGAAGAGAGAAAGGGAAAGGAAGAGGAGGAGGGGGATGAGGAGGAGTGAGCTGCATTCTCAGTGAAAAAAATAAACTACGCATAAAGAAGGGAATGTTACATAATCTAAAATATTAACATGACTGAGTAAAATGTAGCACATTAATGTGTAAAACCATGCACCATGAATATCTGTTATTATCTGGAATGCAATTTTCTTTTCATAATGCTACTGTGGTGTTTACATTGCTTTCTGCCGAAAGCATAAAAAGAATATAATTTAACATTGATATGTCCTCTCCAACTAATTGTCAGACAGATTTATTACAACATAGCCTTCTCACATAAGTGACCTTGATTTACAAACAATACAGGAGAAAGATCCATTTCTGGCTGCTTTATAGATGTCTAGTTAGCCAAGACTTCTAACCATTTTACCCAGGAATATAAATTTACAGCTGCAGAGAATGGAGTCTTTTTGAACCTTGGAATTAATTCCTTCTTGTCCTGTTATTTAATCGGATTAGTAGATTCACCTCAACACATGTACTATTAACATACACCACTACAGCCTCATAAAGTAAGATGAATATTTGGCAAGCATTTCTCTTTCTCCTTCCTGATCTCCTTGCCAAGACTTCCATACGTATTACTTAAAGCTGAAAGATTTACCGGGGAGCACCAGTGCTTTAACACCAAGAATTGTAATAAGCAGATGTTTCAGAGGAACCGAGAGCCAACTTCTGAAATTCACTTTCGCTAAAAACAAGGCTTTGGGTTTCTTGAGGCAAAATGAATAAAATATTTTGAGAGACCGATCTCTTTGTTGGCATAACACTGCTGCTATTTGGCATCATCAATTATTTAAAAGAAGAGAGTTACTTTGGTGTTCTACAGATTTTCTGCTGAGTTTTCTGGCTAGCAACTGGAAAGTATTTAATGATACGTGTAAACATGGGGTTTGGTAGCTCAGGAGCTTGTTTATTTTGAAGAAGCAAAGAGGGAACAGGGAAATAACTCCTTCTCAAGCATTGTTCACTTACATACATACATACATACATACATACATACATACATACATATATATATATGTGTTTGTGTGTGTATATATGAGCTTTGAGCTAATTTTGAAAAGGCAGCATGATTAATGAAACGTGACCAGAGAGACACCAGTTTCTTCATCCTAAATCTGCTGCTGAGAAGCTATGTGGCCCTGGGTCAGGCCTCTGACCTTTCTGTATCTTCATATCTGCATCTACAAAATAGGCACAGCAATACTCACTTACTGGCGAGTATTAGCTCACATTTTTATAGCACTTTGCAGGTGTAAAACGCTCCGTGGAGGCTGAAAATTAGCATTATTATTCCTGTGAAACATCTATAATCATATTCTCCAGGAAGGACAACTGAGAACTGAGAACTACTCTAAAGGAGCTCATATCTGTCTCAGCCGCACGCTCCCTGTTCTTCACGCACTGACTGTGAGCCTTCACCACCTTCAGGCAGTCCTGTACAACAAGCATAGCAAGTGCACAGTAAGCAAGGATTTGCTTTAGGCTTAGTGAAGACTAGTATTAATGAAAAGTCATGATATTACATTACTTTTTTAATAAGTGGGTTTTGAAAAAGGATTTGCTCTGGGTGTGATGCTTTTTTTTCCCAGTATCGATGTATATGCTATGCTTTTCAGATTTAGCTTTGAAACTTGGAGGCTGTCGTTTATTCTGCAAGATGCAGTGGAGGCCATATATTAAATATTCATGGTGAATGCTGGGAAATTAAGTTAGAGGTGAAAGGGCAACACATAATTCAAAGGAGTCCTTAGGCTATGCTAATAATCTTAATCTCAGTTTTACAAACCAAGCTTCTGACAGTCACAGAAGACCACCCTGTGCAGCACTCTCTGGCTGTGGGTGGACCTCCATTTTTGTTACTCCCTGCTAAAACATCCCACAGAGCTCAGTGGCATGCAAAGCAGGTCACCACGGTAGCACACCATGCTAGCACACTGCACCATACCAGTCCTCCCCTTGCATCAGGAGATACCAAATGAGGCATTTTGTCCATCCCTATGGACAAGTGTAGGGTCTGCTACAGTCTCAGCCAGATATGAAATTTCATATTGAATCCAATATCCACACTAGAGCTGCAGCATTCTGAAGCACAGGCACAAGATGATGGACAGAAGGCCAAGTTCTCCCTGTCCCATAAGTACCTTTCAGGCCCCATGTCACAGCCAAGGAAAAAGGTCATCATCTGACAAGTGCTACCACAAGGTGTATTTAGCTTTCGCTGTTCTGTCCTTAAGACATCCACCAGATACATTTCAGCTTTTCTCCAGGGCTAGTGACATGACATAACAGCAAACTCTGCCCAAACCACAGGCACATGTTCTCACCCAGAGCAAAGACGGCAGGTTTCAATAAGGTACAGCTCTCCAATTTTCCTTTGGCAGTGTTGCAGACACAGAGAAAAACAAATCTAAGGGAGATGGCCACAGGGAAGCTCATGTCCACAAACACGGCGAATCTGGGCATGGGGAGGAGAGCTTTTAGGCTGCATTCTAATCAGAATAGGTTTGTGAACTAAGCAGAAGAAAATTATTTGCCACTAATTCCTGGCACATCCAAGTAGATGTGACTTTGTAAGCAACTTTGCCTGTGTTAAATAAGTACATGGCTTTGTCATCAGTTTCTTTTACAACTAGAATCAATCTACAGGAGCATGAGCAAAGTGCTGGGGTCCAGTCCAACACTCATGGAATGTCCTTCTAGGAGTGCTGGGACTCTGTGCCTTCAGAATTTGATTGTGCTGAGGTATACTGAAGAGGACTCAGTCAATAATTCTTGAAATCTAATTCCACATCTTGCAGGCACTAATCCAAGCCCTGCTAAGGTCAATAGCAAGACTACTGAAGGCACGAACAGATATTAACCCTGACCAGGTTTAAATTCTCTGTCCTCTTGAATCAGTTGCTTCATTTTCCCAGTGTGTTAAACTGAGAATGAAATGCTTTCATCCATAGCATGAGCACTGAGAGGATGAATAGGCACCAACTCTCAAACATCCCGGAAAAGAAAATCATTCTCTGAAAACTAAAAACTATTATTATGCACAGCAGTGATGGAAAATCCAGATGGATTTCTAAAGAGTGAAGCTCTTGTTTGGAAACCAGAAGAGACTAGTGGTGCTTGCATCTCCAGAGAAGCTGATGCATGCCACCTGGATATTGCTGACAAACTGTGACAAGACACTATAGATGGGGTGGCCTGAGGAAATACTGGTCTGGACTCTGAGGTGCAGAGAAAAAAAGAATGATAAAGTCACCGGAAAATAAAGTCAATAAATTTGCCACATCTGTGATAGGATCTAGAAGAATCCCAAGTTTAACTATATTAATGCTATTGAGTGGTGCAATAATAGAAGTTGGATATATAGCTCTTGTCTAGAAACAAGGGATGATCATCCATCAGCACCACCACTGCAGTCTGCTCCACGTCCTGGCAAAATGCCTATCTGGAGCAGGGCCAGGACACCAAACTTAGCACTGGAGGCAACTCCTGTTGAACTAACTGGTGAGATTGTTGGTCTTCAGCATGAAAGAAAATGATAACAGTTATGCAAGGATTTCAAAAAATAGGAATCAGTCCTGCCCACGTATGATTTTTTTTAACAGATCCCCTTAAAGATATGATTATTAAGATACTGTAGACTTTAATATGTTACACCAAACCAAAGGATATATTACATTTATAAGCAATGCACCTGAAGATTTAAAAAAGCAATATTTATGTTTTTAGTAATCATGGCATTTTTTAAAGGGATCTATTTATATTTATGCAGTTAGATAAGGGTTTATAAATTATAAAAACAATCTAGAAGAAGAGACAAAATTTTCATTTAAAAATGTTAATAAAGAATTAATAAATGAAATCATTAAAATGGAAAGTAAACAGAGATCATAAAGAACTTCAAGAATGGAAAAGCACATGTGGATACTGTGCAAAAGGCTTGAACATTCACACATTTGTATAGGAAAATAAAAGTATTAACATCAATATTTTGAAGAGAGAATATTTTGAAATGGAGAGGCCTAAATTTGGCAAAGCAAGCTAAATTCCTGTTTCATCTGATAAGAAATTGGCATGGTGGTGAACAATAAAAACCTCTGGAAAGCAAATATTTGGAATTGGCAGTCAGAGAGACAATAAGAAAAACCTTGAATACGTGGAGTAGTTTTTAAAGCTTCTTTTTCTTTCAAGGGGAATAAAAGAACAAAACAATTCACAGGAAATCTCTGAATCTGAAAAAAAACAGAAGAACAATAAAATTCCTTTGATGAAAACTAGATTCTAACACAGTAAGTAGTGTAAAACAATTGCTTTTATTAGGGTCCATTTTGGAAGGGCAGGAACAACTTTGTTTTCCATAAAAATTGCCACACAATCTTGTAGAGCCATCCTCCTTTCCTTCTTTGGCAATGGTTACTGTCTGAATCACCTTATGTTTTTGCCACATTATTGCTGTGCTCAGGTAACAAGGATTTTTATTCCTGCCAGCTCTGCTTTTGGGTATTGCACTCCATTGCCAATACTAAGTTACCACCACATTTCCACCAGCCCCTGCCACAAGGTATTGATCTGCTCAAAATCACTTTTTAAGGGTATAGTCCCCTCTACGATTCATAATATTAGCCCTTGGGTGTGTTTTTTATTTTCTTTTCTGTTTTTGCCTGCAACTGCCAATTGTTTCTGTGGAGTTTCATGACAGCTGCCAAGGTGTATTTCTGTTGGATGCACAAGAACATCCACCAAACAGGGGTTTGTGAGCACAAACATGGAAGGTTTCCACCATGGACACATCATCAGCCATGTGGCTCAGACATCCTGGTCAAACACACAGAGAAAGGGTGAGCAACAAAAACAATGATCTGAGCACAAAGCAACTAACAAAAATAATAAATGCTGAAATGGTTCCCATGGCCTGGGAGTGATAATTTTACACCTACAAAAATAGTCTGTTTTCTGCTAGGGAATGCCAACATGAACTGAAAGCACTAGGACAATCCTGGCAGAAGCTGGCAGTAAATGTATTAAGATGCTTCTCAAAGTTTGTTTTCTGTGGAGGAAAAAAAAAATCTGGAGACCAGATATTTGATTGTGCACTTCAGAAACATCATTGCTGAGTATTTTGAGACTGAATATTGAATTGATTTCTAAAAGTTGAAATTAAAATTTTCCTGAAAAAGAGCACATCTAACAGACAATCTGCTTCCCTAATAACAAATACATATATACATACATACATACATATATGTGTACATAAACATATAAACTGACACTAGAAAATAAATGGTTCCTATTTTTTTATTTGAAATAAAGAAAGTGCCTTTTTAGAGTAAGGAAGAGTTACTCTAAAAACTTGTATTTTTATCTAAAATTCTCCCTCAAAACTCAGCAGTCTGCCAGTGCCTTTATTATCATCACAATCTAATCTTTTCCCTAGGAGCAATTAAGAATGAATATTCAGCTGCCAGCCAGAGATCAAGGCTGGATCACTGTTTTCCCTCAATTCCTAACATCTTCTGGGTTTCACAAAGCTTTTGGTGGACGTGACTCGTTTGGTCAATATTTAGGGCTTCTCTCATCAGCATCTTTGAATACATTTCCTTGACCAGTTTAGACTTGTCTGTCTCTAAAACAGATGCTGGATTGTCTGGTAAACTTCTAGGCACATAGTAATAAACAAAGGTGGGGTAAAAACATCTGACAGCTCCTCCATTTGACCAGTTTAGCCATTATCATCCTGTCTTAGAGCAAGGACCGTCTGACTGTGGCCAGTAGCAGAAGCCTGGGGCACCAGAATAAGAAATAAGGAGGCAAAGACCAAAATATTCTTAGCTAATGTACACCGAGTGCTTACATATTTTCAGTGAGGAGGTCATAACTGAACAATGCTTTCTAGCAGGCACATGATTTATACCTTTTTACTAAATCCTGCTATGTACCTACCTACATTTTGAATCCATTGGAACAGCTTTGTATCTGTGGCTTTCACAGTGTGCTAGTGAACAGCAACTGAGTTGGGAATTGTGCTTCCTTTTCTTTGCTGAAACAAGGTATTTGGCAGTTCCAGGTGCACCTTCTAGATCTTCCATCCTGAGAAATCATGAATCCCTTATTTAACTTATCCACAAGATTCCAGATTTAATTTCTGCTTTTATAGTTTGCCATGTGTTTGACAAAGTGACCTTTGTCTCTGTGGAACTGCTGCAAAGGAATATGGATACGGAGCCTCTGATTTTGGCCCCTTTTAAAATCATGAGCAGGTTAAGTGTAAGGACAGAGATGTCTTTGTAGGTGCTCTTCTAGTCCTTAGTTGTTGAAGAACTGAGTGCTGAAGACGTGGGCAGATGCCCTTACAGAGATGCTGCAGGAACACAACCAAGGAAGGACCACATGAGCACAGGACTCCTGCAGGAACAGGAGTAAGGGGTGCAGGATCAATGTTTCTGTTTGTGGTTGTGTTTGTGTGTGTGTGTGTGTGCACATGTGAAGGTGTGTGTTTGGAGGAGTGGAAAGGAGTGAGTTGAGAAGGGCCAAGAAATCAGCTTCTTGACCTCTGGCTTCCTCAGTTGGCCAGGGGATCCCTGTTAACACCACTCAGCAAGAGCTACATTCTGTGAAACAGAGCCTGGTCTGTAGCAAATGCAAGTCTCTAAGGGAGTTTTGACAAAACAGAGGGTGAGGGGGAATCCAGATGAATGTTTCTCATTAATAATCAATGAAGTTATAATTTATGTGAACTCTACAGTGTCTGCCAGACCCACTTCATAAACAAAGCCCTTGTAGCATCATCAAAACACTTGGCACTTGAAAATTGGATCTATGAGACATGTATCACTGACAAAGCTTTAGGGCTGTATTATTGTACTTGCTTTTTTGAAGAAAGAACAGTGTCTGCACAGAAGAATAGTTTACAGCAGACAATCCCAAAACTTTAGATGCTGTTCTTCAGAGCTAGTTATGCTGTAGCTGAAAACACTAAAAGCAAATCTGTACTCCTCTTGATCCCTGCCCACAAAAATCACTTGACAAACACTATATTTAGAGCAATATACATGACAAAGACTAAATTAAAGAAAACCACCTTCTCTTTTCACAAGCAAATCACGGGGTGAATCCTGGTTCATCCTTTATTGCTGCAGCGCTTGGCACAACAGGACCTCAATCTTGTTTAGAGCTTCTAATGCAATGCAAATAATAGGAGAGAATAACAAATAATAATAATACAACAAAGCGTTACCACAATGGATGCCACTCTCTTCCAAAGATGCAATTTCAACCCTGTCGTGTTAAGAAATCTACAATGTTATTGTTATTTCTAATACTGTTTCTGCTTGTGGATAGCCACCAGTGCCATTTTTACCTCAGAGGGGTTTCAGGCACTACCTGTCCATGGTAAATCTATTTAATTTCATCTTAGAACATGTCTGCAAAAAAATACCTGACAGACAAGCCCTAGAGTGATCTGGAAAACTCAGGGCTTAATGTTGAGGGAATCTGATGATGGCTTGTCAGTTTGTAATGCCTGACAGCTGCATGTGTAAGAAGCTAAGCCAGAAAAAAGTGACTAATCTTAGTCTCCATCCACAATCAGCTCCTCTTCCAGAAAAGACAACAATATTGTCTGGACTGTCTCTGTCCATACCTTATCCACAGGCTCTTTTGACCCGTGCCAGGATTTTGAAGGATTCATGAGTTTATAGCACCTCGCAACATCCAGAGTACTGACCTTCCCAAAGTCTGCTGCTTCAGAACCTTTCCACAGAATAGGAATAATGGGCTTCTTCCACATTTTCACCAATAAATCACTTCATTGCTTGAGGTCAGTCACAAGTCCATTGTGAAGAAAATAACAAAAAATGCAAATTGTGCACAGTGCCACCTGGTCCCCAGTTAATGGCTCCTGAGCTGCAAAAATATGGGGCTGGCCAATATGCAAGATGCAATGTAATACATTGTCTACATGCTGTAAAATGTGCACAGCTGCTATTTCCTGACTTTCAAAAGTCTTTGTGTGCTCACTATTTGCTGCTTAGGACAATCCTCCCCTGTTCTGAGATTTTTTCCCTCAATTTCTTCAATTTTATGCTCATTGCAATGGGCTATTTAGTAAGGTTAGCCTCAGCCAAACTAAGTAGCCTCTCTAGGCTCCAATGGACGCTGTTCAGTCTGTTTGCCAAATGAACCTCTTCCTAAAATAAAATGTCACCATGTTCCTTGAAAACAAGATCACCTTTCACTTCAAAGTCCTAGAAGATGAGAAAAGAAGTAAATAAAACATGATTACACAGCCTAGGAACTGTTAATGGATTTTTTTTTCTTGCTTGATGTCTAGGAAAGTGCTGTATTCCAGAAATTTGAGAGGAATTGTACAGGCACAAAAAGAAAAAAAAAAGTTTATTGGAAGATACAAGCTCCTAAGATGTAAATGAATACTGAAAAGAAATTGGAGAAATAGGAAAAATTTCAATTCCCAAGCTATGTTAATACTGAAATATGATCCTAATAATTAATGAAACATAAAAAGCTTTCAGTGTGTAAAAGATGGTAAAATACCATCTTCTGGTTATTAATCTGACCTCAGAGAAAATGGGTGAAAAAAAAAAAGAAATTCGGACATTCCATTGGATATTTTCCAAATGAAAATAAAAGGGACTCATTTTTCTCATGAATCATGAAAGAAGTTCTGGCTATTAAGCTGGAGTTACTGTGTGGATTCTTGAATCTGTGGAATGCATACAAACACTCTCCTTGCATTTCCAGGGTCACGGGAGTAACAACAGCCTTGCCAAAACTGGAAAGAAGCTGTACAACCCAGAAAGGTGTATCAGCTGCACAGTCAAGTTCTTGCAGAAACACAACAAAAAACTGTGCTCTGACAGACTGAACGGTCCTTCCAGCCCTCTAGTTCAGACACCTGCCTCCAACAGCAAATCCCTGATTCTGTTCAGTACCAGAACAGAACGATTCTGAAGTGACACTTCCATATAATTTTCTCCCAACTTCCAACTCTCACTCTGCTGTTCAGGGGCTTTCTAAAGAAGAGGAAGTTTTGTGCCTCCTCCAGGTTTATTTTTTGGATGAATATACCAATGAGCTTTATTGCATGGGACGTATTTCTTTTGGTGTCATTACAAGAGATGACAGAAAGTTTCCTGTGAAATCAGCTGGAAAATCCTGACTACGATATTTCAAACTTTTAACCAAGTTATTCTACATGCATGCTTCTCTTTTAAAAGTCTGAGCAAACAGCCAAAATAGAGATTTAAGCTACAATTTTAAATTATTATTCCTGCTACTATTTTCCTAGTCTCTTTTATGCTAAATCATTTAAATAACGGTGTCAAAACTCTTAAATCTACAGTACCTTTAACACCCTGAGTACTAGAAGAAGGTTAAGTATACTAGATATAGTAAAGATTTGCTGTCTGTATATGAATGTAGTAAGGAATCTTGATATTTTGCATTATCCTCCACTAGAACTGTTTGACCTCCATACAGTTTATGGCAGTAACTTGTAGGACAATATTTGAATGCTCTGTGCATGAGCAGAATACATGTTGGATTTAAATTTGATTAGCTAACTGTTGAGTAAGTAATAGAGTGGTACTTGGTGAATTAATAAACTGTTTATTGGTTAAGAATTAACCAAGAATCCTATCTTGAGAATACTATGCTACATAAAACATGATCTGAAAAGAATCCAGAGTTGAGAGCAGCAAGTAATGCTCCTGAGTGTCTGTAGAAATAGTTATCTTAATTAAACTCCAATGCACTATGACGAAGCTATTTTGGCTGGATTTTTGCTATAAAAGCCACCTAGCACCTCAGCAACCTGAAAACACTCCTACGTGCTTAGGTCTCACTGCAAACATAGAGTGTTGGTGACTACAGCTCTTCAGGAACATGAGAAACCATTTATCTTTACATAAGCAGGTGCCTTACTTTACATTCTTTTACCTCCCTTAAGCAGGTACGGTAGCTAAGGGCTGGCTCGGGCCATGGGCAGCATGGGTCCCTTCAGACCAGAAGGATTTGGGAATTCACAGGGGTCACAGCCAGGTATGGCCTCAGCACTGGGGAGCCATGTGGGGAGGAAGAGTGATCTATGGTGACAAGGGAGCTTGCACAAAGACAGAGATGGCAGAGGATGCAAAATCAGACCCAAGACCAAGCACTTTGTGTTGAGGATGGGATGAAAGTTGTACAAACCAAGCGAATGGAAACTACTGTCCAAAGTACTTCTGCATTCAAAAGAGGAAGAAGGGCAAAAAAGACCATGGAATTTATTAACAATTCTCAGTCAACCTCCTTTCTGAAGCTCTGCATAATCCACAACACCCTCATCTTTGAATGATTTGCAACACCCTCAGTTTTTAGCTAGAGACCTGCCAGAGGGGAAGGTAATAAAGTCTGCTAGACAAAAACAGAGTATGTTGCTTATCAAACAGGAGAGGGGTTTTTTATCTTTTTCATTGTTAAACCTATGATTTTACCCATGTTCTCAAACACAAATAAATAAGTGAAAAATATTAAATAAAGAAATACTATAAACTTCCACAGGTTATCATTGCTTCTAAGCTCATGAATGTAGTATTGGGCTTGAGCTGAAAATATTTAGAATTATAGTTTTTGAAACATCTCTTAGTGAAGGCTCCCTTTGGCCACCTCCCCACTTCTCAAATTTCACAGTGTTTGAAAATTTTCTGATGCATTCATTGCAATTCAGGACTATGTTTCAAATTCCCTTCCATTTGTGAATACAATGATTCAATGACTGTTTGTAGATCTTGATGATCTAAGCACAAGGGCCCTCTCAGCTCTCTGAAGGGCTTGTTTTAGGCAGCCAGCTTCAATGGCCCAATGGCCAGCAATGGTGGTAACTGGAGTACTCTCCATGGCTGGTAGAGAAATCCCAAATGGGACGCCCCTAACTTCATAATAAAGCAATTCCTCTTTATCTATTTGAGTACAGTAATTATCCCATTGACCAGTTAAGAAGAGCCTTGACATTAAACCAGTGTCAGGAGAATGTGCATCATGCTAAGGTAGGTAAGGGTAGTCCATATGTCTGAAAGCTGTTACCTCAGCCTTTTAGCAGACTTAGACAGAAATTTCTGTGTGTTTTGACATCTGGGTCACAACCATAAAGTTTTCCAACACAAGTACAATAATTACAACATTATGAATACATTTTTCAGTTCATCTCCATTCCTTCTGTATATCCCTCAGAGCAGAAAACCCTTCTTTCCACCATCTGGGCATTTCTCTAGTACAAGGAAGGTCAGCAGCAGCTAGAGATGCCAGAATGGCCAGCTGCTCTGTAGCCTCCCTCCCCAGGGCCTCAGTACCGGAGCCATTATCAATGGAACGGTGCAGACTAATAAACCTTGATTTTGGCAAATAGCCCAGGGGCAGCCAGCTGGAATGGGTGAAATCTCCCTGAGGTTCTTTGAAGATGCTCTGGGACCTGTGCAGGGCAGTGCACAGAACTAGGTTAATGCTTCTGGCCCCCAGTGACTCCTTCCATCTCTCCTGCCTCTCACAGCAAGGGGAAATGGATGCCTCAACTAATAATAAACTGGCACTGAGCATGTGGAGAACACCAGGCCAAATATAAAACAGCTGGGGCTCTCTGGTCAACCATTAGCTTAGCTCAATCACAGCATTGCCTAGAGTCCTCTGGAAAACAGGTAAAAATAAGATGAGTAAATAAGAAACTTCCAAATCAAGCAGAAAGAAAAAACAACCAAAAAATCATCTTGAAACATTTGTATAAAGCTCTTATGTCTTGTCAAGGCATTTATTATGACGTAGCTTTTATTTTCTAACAGACACAAACCTCTCAGCATGTTCTTCGTCAAAAAAGGGACTAAAAAGATGAGAAATTATTACAGGAGGAAGAAGGAATCTCCCCAAGAGAACTTGCATCTCTGTACCTCCAAAATAGCTTAACATACAGGCATTGCTTTTGTCTGGTTTTGTGAGTAAAAAAAAAGAAAAAAGGGTGATATTTCACTTTAAGAAGTAGAAGTCTTAGCAACATTTTTACAATGTCATATTTCATTACTTAGTTTAACAGGAAAAAATCTTGTCTGAAAAGAAATCAGGAACTTTTAAAAATGAACAGCATACTAGAGAAAGCAGAATGAGATGGCGTGCATAGAATTAGCTGAACTTTTATTCATTAAGGAAAAATCCAGGTTTTGTATCTCCTGTGCATAACACATTTTAATTTAGATTATGTTAGTGGTTTGTGCAAAACTTGTGATTTAAAATTCTTGCTGCTAGAAAATTTCTTCTGTAATTTCTGGCAGCCTGCACTGAAGGTTCAGCTGCTAATATTGCAGAGCAGTGAACTAAGTGTATAGCAATTTCACACTCACACACAATCAACCCCACCATTCAGAAATGAAGTTGCCCTTCTTCGTATTTACAATTTACCATCAGAATCTCTACATGTGAGAGTCTTTAACAATAATGACAAGCAAGGTAGACAAACACCAAGAACAGAAGATATGTTCATTATTTGAAGAAGTATCTATTATTTTTACAAATTTAAATAAAGCAAAATTATGTCAGACATAGACAAAGACAGATTTTCCTTCAAATTATAATTATTCTGTATCCCATTTTTTAGTGAAAATGAATTTCTTTGTAACAATTGTGAGCTAGAATATGTTACCTACATTAAGATGCTTCTTTTGCCCCACCCTATACATTTCCACAGCCAGGGTTCTGTCAATAGCTTTATCAAATTTTTTTTTCAGATGTTTGTAAGTCAACTGTAAAGTAAGTTCCAAGATGAAAATTGGCAGAGTGTTGGTTGTCAGTTCAAGGATATATGATAGTATTGTTCTTAATATATCCTTAGCATATTTTTTCAAATATGAAAAAGAAACCCCAACCCAAACCTCCTTCACTGGCTTTGTTAAGTCTTGTTTTACAAGGTGTACAACTACAATCTCTGGTAGTGAATTAATATAAAAATAACATAAAGACGAGTGCAGCATGCAAATGTGTTGGGGATAAAGGTGTAGTTGTATTTGAAATTCTGTGTACAATAAATGCAGCATAATTGAGCAATGCTCAATAAATAGTGGGTAATTATTTAAGACTGAAAAAAAAATCTTTGCCAAAGTCTTTGTCAAAGAAAATCTTTGTCAAAATCTTTGTCAAAGAAACTGTGCAGGCATAAGGTGAGAGACAAGGTCTTGTCATGTTGATACAGGTCAGAAGCTGGCCAAAGAGATGGAAATTCAAGAACAGGAACTAACAAACACTTTCCACCTGAGTGGTGTGATTTCAAGTAATGTTAATAATTGTATTGAAAAGAGAGATATTAATATTACAGCAAAACATCCAACAGACATAGGGCTAATTCCCTGAAAAAATACATATTTATATATAAAAGGGATTTTAGAGGAACAAAGACAAGGAAGAAAGGAGAGCATAAGGATGGCAGTGCTAAATTAGTCTCTTTGCAGAGGACAGGCTGAATGGCTCATGCAGTAAACACCTGGCAGTGTGGCACTGTGCATTGAAGGCGTCAGGGAAGCCAATTAAAGATGAGCCCGCATAAGGGGTAAGAAAAATAGGTATGGGAAAATTACTGCAAGCCTCTTAGAAAACCCAGACTCTCACCTGACATGCCATGCTCTGTGTTACTCACTCCATCCTCTCCAAGGAACATAAAAGCACAGCAAAAACAGGACAATGAGTATCATCAGGAACATTATAAAGTAGCTCAGAGGAACCACGGCTGAAAAAGCCTTGGATTGCTCACCGGGGAGAAGAGGCAGTTGTGTAGGAGCATTACAAAGCTCATGAATTTTATAGAGGGGGGAGGTGGACAGGTACTGTGGACTGTTACATGATACAAAACTGAGAAGCATTTAGTGACATAAATGAAGAGATTATAAATGAAGAGCATGTAGGTGTAAACTCTTCCTAACTGCAAAAAGAATTATTCCCATGAAACTCCATGTTACATAAAACTTAACTGAATGAAGATCTTATCAGAAATAAAAAAGAAAGAAAGAAAGAAAGAAAGAAAGAAAGAAAGAAAGAAAGAAAGAAAGAAAGAAAGAAAGAAAGAAAGAAAGAAAGAAAGAAAGAAAGAGAAAGAAATGCAGACAAAAACCACACAGAGAAATACATCACACACCTTAGACAATAAAAGTGTTCAAAGTGATGGAACAGGAGGCAGGGTCATCTATTATTAAAATTGTCTGACACTTCCTATTACAACACCCTGTTGTCAGTTGCTTTTAGCTTTGCCAATCATTAACAGTTTGGACTGAAATTTTTACACATCGAATATCTGCCTGAGGCTGAAATACTCTGGAAAATTTTAGTCTGAACAATTCAATTGCTGCACAAATGGAGCCAGAGAAAAGTCCTTGTTTTTTTTTTTAATTTCATTATTTAAAAAAAACTGATGTGCCTCAGCAGCTGTAGCCCCTCCAGACTTCTGAGGGAGGATGTAATATTTCAGAATTGAAAAGCCTTTGCATTGGAGCAGTAACATTTGCCATTCTCTTTAAACTCTACCTGAAATTCAGGCAAATTATGCCTTTGAATAAAATTATATTCGCTCATACTCTGAAAACTAGGTCTATTTTTGGCTTTAATAGCTGAAATCACAAAGGATTACATCTTCCATGAATGTCCTGGATTATGTTTGTGCCTCTGCTCAACAAGCAAGGAAAGAGTTAAAGCAGAAAGGTCTAGCTATTGTTAACACTTGAAATGATTTGTTTCAGCTTTTTATAACTTGAAACCTAAAGTTGCCTTCGACTTTCTTTGCCTTCAGTCTGTGAGGTTTCCAGCTTAGCTGGTGAGGACAAATCTAACCTTGTGACACTTGCTAAGATCATAGTGGTTAAATCAGAAGATTGTCTGAGCAGCCTAAAAGCCTGTCAGGTCTGGAGCAGCTAATTGGGTCTTACCTCATACGTTCTGCCTGTCATTTTTCCAGCAACAGAACACAGAAAACAACAATGCCAGCAAGAAGAATTTCCCCCAAGTCTTGCTATTCTTGTCTCTCTATTCATTTATGGGAAAAAATATCTTTCATGCCAATTCCAGGAGAGTTTTGCAAAGTTCTGAAAGTTTAGCTTTGTTTGCTCGCTGACCCTTTCACTTGAAACATATCCACTCTGCAGGAGCTTTGAAGAGACACCAACTTTTCAAACTACAGCAGATACATCATAACCAGGATGCATCCTAGTCCACTCTGAACCAGCTCTTAGCTCCCCACCTAACCCCAGTTTTACCAGGGAGGCAGAAAACAGCTTTTAAAGCAGTAAGTGAGGGCCAGGCAGATGATGGCAGCATTTTGCATCTACTCCAGGGTGAAAGAGAGAAAGTGTCAGAGCTGATGATATCACCCACCCTCCCTTGCCCTCCTCTCCATCAGAAGAGGCTCAGCTCTCCCTGTTGTTCTAAAATGGGCCCAGCAAAGGGCACATAGGGAGATAGTGGTGAAGGAGGAGAGAAGGGACAGTGACTGGCCACACCATCAGCTTGGTTGGCATGGGTTGCATGGCTTAAATTCTGTAGGCAGCCCATGTGGTTTGGCTGGTTGAGCCAGTAGATTTTCTTGGGTATTTTCACACCAGCTGAACTGATTAGCTCTGTGGGTTATGTTCTTGGCTGTACTACAGCTGTATTCAGGGGAGCCTAGAGAAGAGGATTTTAGCACTTGGGACTGCCAGTGACTGCTTTGTCCTTTGCCTTGTGCTGAAGGGGCCACAGGACAGCTTTGTGGGGCTGTGGTACTTCACAAAGGCTGCTCCTGGGCCATGGCCCCGTGCTCTGCTCTGCGCAATGCCAGCTCTTAACCACCTTTGCCACGCCAGTGAATTTTTGGCCTTTGACATTTTGGGCAGATTTATAGCTTATTTGTACTAGTGAAATGGGACAGAAGGACAAGGCTAAGAAAGGTCCTTTCTAAGCCTAGTGTAAGGACTTTTAACTCAGCCAGTAAATTTGCTGTTCAGAGAGGTTTTTAACTGGCTCCTTTGGTCTCTGGGTTCCAGCACTGAGAGGATTTATGTTTCACACCATGTACTGTAGTTCCAGATATTTAAATCAAGAACATACTTGTCTGAGCTTCACAGGAAAGTATACTACTTCAGATAGAATTATGGCCAACATCTTTATGTTTTGTTGTCACTTAAACATTAAACAGCTCCATGCTGCCTTGTATAATTCTCAAAACAGTCAGGTTTCTCAGATTAAATGCCAGTCTCACATTATGAAACAAGTTGTGGTCCTGAGAACTAAATCACAAAATAACTATGGTACTAGGCCAGGAATTCATGTGTAATAATTTTGCCTCCACTTCTTCCAACAAATCCAGATTACAGGTCTTATGTTATCAGGAACAGTCATGGTCACGGTACCCCTCCAAACATGAGCTGACGTCATTCCAAATCCATTGTCTCATCACATTTGATGGATGAGACATAGCCCATCCATCAAAAAAACACCCAATGTGGCAGAAGTAATGGAAAACCCTTCCCACTTTATCTGCCACTTTATAAATCTGACTGCACTTGACTGATTCTTTTTCCCTAGGGCTTGTTAAATTTCAGCAGAATTCCCTGTCATATTGTGAACTGAATGTGAAAAAGCAAAGTGACCAAACTGATACTCAGCAAAGCTAAAATGCATGGTAACACTGATTCTGAAGGTCAGAAAACCACAATTTATTAGAATGATTTTTCTAAGAAAAAAACAAAGGTAAGGGGAAAAAAAAGCCTCTTCAGGAGAAAAAGAAACTCATAGATCTCAGAAAAAAAAAGGGGGGGGAGGGATGAAAAAGAGATGGCTGATGCGAGTAAAGATAAAAAGGTAAACCACCCATCAACTTCTTATCTGGGATTCTCCTTTGATGGCAATCTACTGCAAAGCAGTATACTCTAAAATAAATATTTTGGACTGCACTTCACATCCAGCTCCACCAGTGTGACTACACTGCTACTGCCAGGACTGTGTCAGGGTCCCAGGTGGCAAGCATGAAAACAGAAACTCATTATGGAATAAGAAATGTAAGAACTCTTTGGTGAGAGCACATTCCCTGCAGAGTGCTATGAAAGTAAAAAGAACATTTAAATAATACTGGCCCTTGATCCCCTCAAAAGCTGAAAGCACATTTATTCAGCTTGAATTCCAAAATCCCAGCCACAGTTTATAAAATGTGCTTGATCCTTGTGTAAGACCCTTTGGCATTTTCTTTCAGAGAAAAGATCTCCAGATGTCATTTTTACAGTTCATCTTAAGTAAATGTATGTGTTTAGCTAAACAGGCTTGAATGCAAGAGGCACCTAAGAGAACAATGATGAAATGCTTGACTTGATTTATGGACCAACTGTTAAATTCTCATTTAGAACATCTGGCTGGTAAGGTGATTTGAAAACTTTTTCTGTCAGTGAATATCAGCACAGTAGGCTCTTCTACCTTACAGACAGCTCTAAATTGTAAATGTAATTAGTGGAGAAGTGGCATCAGAGCGTATGTCTAAAGTCACATTCAGCTTATCTATGCTCACAAAACATTCATTCTACAACATTGCCAACATGTAATGTGCAATCACTTTCAACTTTTTAATGAACAAAATATACAAAATACCAGCTTCAAAACCAGAAAGTTGCTACCTACATGCTGCGCAGGCAAGTGCAGGTCTGTCTCTCATGACAGCCCTTCAAAGTAAGCTCATGGGCTTCCAAGACAACTTCTCAGCAGCCACTGTGGCTTGGATTTGGTAGCCCAGTTTTCTTCCACACACCTGTATCTATTCCC
>NW_005054322.1:2307465-2340597 GCF_000277835.1 Geospiza fortis
GGAATCCTTGGGAAAGAGAGGAACCTCTCCCGCCCTCTGCCCACCTCTGTCTGTTTCTCAGCCCAGTTTCTACAGTTTTCCATGAACACAGCAGCTTGCAAGGGCATAAATGCCACAGCAACATTCCTAATTTAAAGGCTGATATAATCTAAACTCAACAAAGCAAGGCTGATCCCAGGAAAATTGATTTTTTCTCTCTGTCTTCCCCTGTTCTGCAACAACATGACAACTCAGAGATGACACAATCCAGGAACCCTTTCTGTAATTCAATTCTAGTTCTGAAGCAAAAATCTACTTTCATCTTGGGTCTAATCTAATATCAGGGAATGATGAGGTTTTTTGTGAGGGATTTCTTTGTTCCCTGAGAAAAAAAGCAGCAGCTTTATTGTAGAAATCACTTTCAGATGAAATGAAGATAACACCAATCTGGCCCCTCTCTATAGATTCAGGAAGATTCATATCACCCACACCACAACATCTAACCACAGCATCTCAGACAGGAGCCTTTAATCTCCTCATATGGAAAAGCTGGAGGATTTTGCAGAGTGATTTGTCCCACCTGCAGCAATTTCTGCATCCCCTGAAGGAGATTTTTATCTCTTTTCAAAAGCTATGGCAGAAATCTACTGCCATCATGGGCCTTTCATTTGTCATTCCTTTTGTGCACCCAGTAACAGGAGGCAGAACCGTGTACTATGAAGAAACCACCTTATTAAACACCATCAACAAAAAGGAATTAAATCTCAAATTCAGACTTGGTGGAAAAATTACTGGGAACTAGAGAAGCAACTTAGTCTCATTTTGGTTAAGCCCTGTTAGAAAGGACATTGTTATATTCTTGAGTGGTTCTGCATACAGGCAACAGCCAAGACATTTACTGACAAGGATGAGATTTTCAGACATGTTTAAAACACTGAAGAGCTTCACCACATGAAAATTTCACAAAAGCCATTGACTAGAAAACTGTTGCAAAAGGGACAAGATGAAAAATGTGTCAGACTGAAATGGAACAGCGGTCCATTTTGAATGAGGCAAAAGGGATTTAGAAGATACAGAGCATGGGAAGAGAAGCTGGGGCTTTTTTAAAGACACTGTGTTTATAAATGATACGAAAAATAAGAATGGAAGTAGCATATTTGTTTCAATTTCCAAATGTATTTGACAAGTTTCCATAGGAGAGATTAATGGCTAAGAGGCATAGGGCAAGAATAAAGAAATAAAGAAGTCTTCTGTGTATAAAATCTAGCTCAAATTGTTGCTTTGCCCTTAGAAGATGACTATGCCTTTTACACAGGGGATCTTTTCCTTACAGTCATAAATTGACCATTATCCTGTGGGTGTGGATTTGGAGGGCTACTACAAAGATAATGTCACACATTTGTAATAATATTGCTGTAGCTCTAATGGTCTGAAAGCAAAAGCAGGACAAGGCTTATGGGTCAGTATAGTCAGGAAAAAAAAAGATAAGTCCATGCTCAGGTCTGAGAAGCAGCAAACTTCCAAGAGAAGTACAAATAGGGAGCACTAAGAGAAGTACAAATAGGTAGACAAAAACCTGGTTGGCACCTGTAAAATAAAGGGAATATTAAAAGTAAAGTGGTGACTGTGATTATTCTGTAAAGGAATAGATAGCTAAGCCTATGTCAGATAAAAAGATTAATAAAGTGGGGAAAATTATAGTGTACTGCAAAAAACTACTCCTTCCTTTGATTTTCACCTTTTTACTGTCTGCTATAATTAAAGTTTCAGTCTCCTGGTTGCCTCAGACAAAGCGAGGGCTGGTGCATATTTTTCTAGCTACATGAGTTGGTCCAAGAAGCAATATGAGCTTTACACACAAATCTTGGCTTGTACAAAAGGCAGGCAGAGGTAGTGCTAGAAATGCACACCACTTGCTCCCTTGCTCTGTGAGCAAATCTGTGTTAGAGGAGTCTGCTGTGACCCTGCCTCTCTCTTCTCCTCATCTTTGCACTCACAAAGGTTGCTTTCCTATTACTACAGTCTCTGAGGTCAAAGCAGCACAGGTTGTGAGTGGACCTAGGCTTTAATTGAAGGAGTTAATCATATGTGATGAAAAGAACTTTTTTTGTTTGCTTTTTTTCACAGGTTTTCTAATCTAAAAGACAGATGAAGCCTGGTCTTTTATGGTCAGATTCATTTTCCTTTATTTTACTAACCCAAGAGAGAAAAAAATTACAACCTCTTATGCCTGCTGGCTCTGCAAACCTCTACAAATGGAATAGGGAAACTGGCTCCTATTCTGGTCTATATTATTGATGGAGAGGCTCTCTCCACCTCACCCTGGGATCACTCTCTCCTCTATGTTCATCTCTGAAACTCCAGGGGGGACAATCAAGGCTCCAACAACAATATTTGCCTGACAAGGTCTTACCACTGTCTTTTACCGATGCCAGAGCAAAAAACAGGTTTGTTACCCTTTAAATGCCAAAATGAGTTTGAAGAGCTCAAAGAACTTACAGACCTGTAAATTCTATTTTTATGCAGCCATCCAGTACTGTGTACTTTCCTGATATTTTCAATCTATAACAGAACTGTAAAAGAAAACTATGACAGATTGTCATATTTTGATCATAAAAACATGGTGAAGAATAAAAAAATCTGCCAGAGGACATCTTTAGTTCATGCTTACTATATACATATGTGGATGAGGCATTAAACAGAGTATGTCAAGGCTACAGATGAAACAAATCTTGGAAGAACAACAAATAATAGGTCATGTAATCCAGTCTAGCAAGATGCAGTTCTCACGCAACATGGCCCACAGAGGCCAGATGCTATTCTGCATTGGAAAATGTGATAATTGAATGAGAATAAGGCAAACAACCTAGGAAATATCTAAACCCTCAAACTGTCTTTGAATTCTAACAAGAAAACTCTGAAAAAAATGCCACTAGATTCATAACCTGATGCCTGTTAGCATTCAGAAGGGAGAAGACAGTACCCAGGAAGAGTGGCTAGAACATGCAGATGTGTGATAATGTTTCTGTTACATGATCCTTAGAACAAGGGAATCCCTCTATTACACTTGAGGAAGCTGAGACCTTCATGGCCATTAGTAGGCATCTGTAGCATTACAGAGATTGCATTCAAATCTATGACACTGCTTTGTTGATGGAAAAACAAAGATTGGGGGAATGAGAAAGCAGGGAGATAGGAACACAAGCATCTGCTAAAAGAGCTGTGGTAAAAAAGCCCCTCACGGAGAACTCAGGGCCTCAAATCCCTGTATGAATAGTTGGAAGGATCCTTAGCTCTCATGTCCCCGACGGGCTTATTTGCTGAAGTAAAACACTGGAAGAGAGGCAGTCCCTCAGGGACACCAAATGGTGTGTATGAGTCATTAGCTATCATCTGTTTCCTTAGCATCGCACCTTTACATTTTGAAGGCATGCACATGCGTAGGGACACATGCCACCCCATCAGGTGGTGCTGAAGTGATAGGGAAATATGTGCTGGAGCACATATCTCCTTGATGGAGATGTATGTTTGCTTTGAAGGCCTTCTACTAGTAACTTCTATTAATATATAATAGCCCCTTACCTTCAACCTTTGTAATGATGGCTACATGCAAGCCTGCTTTTGCAGAATCAGATGGTTTGGGGTTGTTCTATCTTAGTTCCAGTTTAAATTCCACTCAAACACTACCAACAAACCACCGCACCAAAAAAAAAACCCAAACCAAACCAAACCAAAAAACAAACAACAAATAAACCTAAAAAATCCCCCAAAAAACTCCAAAACAACAAAAAAAAAGCCCCCTCCCAAAAAACCCCAACAGAAACGTGGCCAATTTTCTCTTTTTGAAGGGAAACCACGGGACACATGATCCAAACCATATTTAGATTTAAAGTTCAGAATTAATACCCTGAATTGCAGCCAGAAATTATCTTAGTCTTGAGGTTGAAAGTCTTTAGTCTTGGGAGTCAACAAATCAGTCATGACAAGCCTGAGCCAGCTATGGCTTATTATAAAATCAAGCTTGATTATCTACTTGAGGTAATTAGACAGAGCAGAACAAAAGGACACAAAGTTAAAAGGCAACATATGTAGGAAAACCTGGAAGAGAAATCTAGCTTTATAGAGGGTGGTGAATAGCGAGAAAAAACTCGTACTTGATTTTCTTTTTGTATACCAAATTTTGGCTAATAACATAAAGGGACCCACAATATTTTTAATAAGCAGTTCACTAAATTCAGCTACTCAGCTTCTCAGCTGCAGATTCCTCTCAATCCCTGCTACATGCACACAGCCCTGAAATCCAGGTGCAGCTTCTGAGCTCCCTCTGTCCACAACCCATGGCCTTTGCCTAAGACCTAGGAGGTTACAGAAGTATTAAAAACACAATGAAGAAAGAAAAGGATGCTGTGACATTTATTGCATTAAAGGACAGCAGCACTGTGTTTGGGTCTATACACATTTAGTGTGAATTAACAGACAATGAAATCTAGTCACTTTTTCTTGTCCTCTTGTTTTGGTGAATTTATTGCTATTTTAATGAATACTTAATTTATGATACTGCCTATTATAGCAGATAAAGTTTAAGATAATCTGTGATCTCGCAAAAATGCTTCAATTATGCATGCTTAATTAAAGTGCCAAAATTTTTACCAAAAGGAGACAGAAAAGGTTTCAGTGACTATTCTTGGAAAGGTCTAAGTCATGCAAGTCCAAGTATAGAGGAAGACCTGAAACAGGAGATTTCCAACAGAAGGGGTAAATACATTTGACAGATGCAGCCCAAAATAAGGTAAAACTTTAACACTGCAGTAATTTATAATATTCCGCACTTATTGCTAGGGAAATGAACCACTTGAAATACAATTGTGTCAGAAAGAAGAAAAAGTGTTGGACAAGCATACAAGGTACCCCCTCCCTTCAGTGCAGTCTGGATAACTCTTTTCTGCAACACAGCTTATGTTACTAGATCTTTACAAAAAAGGTGACATTAAGCACATCTGCACCTTTTCCCACAGTGCTGTCTTCTCTAAATGCTGCCAAAGCTCTCTCCCTTCCCTTTTCCAAATCCTTCTCTAAATATCACACCAGCATAGTCAAAGAGGAAGAGAAGGTAGGAATTGTCTGCCTGTTTCTAATGTGCACAATAGTTTTCCTGCTCTTCAGTGCCTGACTCAGAATATCAGATAAAAAAGTTAAAACTGCTTTTTCACTTAGCACCATATTACTGCTGTGCCAAGATACCTATAAAAATCTATATAACAGACAGGAAACTCCATAATCACTGCTGCTTTTCATGCTAATCAGTATTATCCCATTGTTTCCATGCAGTCACTAACCTACCTGGTTTATCTCAGTGAAAGAAAATAGACCATGTACAATTTGGGCCAGGATTGACTCTTAAGGATTCAGGCATTGTTTAACTTACTAGAGCTCTGTATCTCTAAGCCTTTCCTGAATGGAAATAACAAATAATTACTAAATAATGTAGGCATTGTGGTCAGGAGGAGGAGATTACCTATAAAGGAAAAGCTGCTAGAGCCAAGAAAATAATTTTTTAGGAAAAGAGTAATTGGAATAAGAAATGTGCAAAACCAGGAAAGACGGATAAAGTCGTTCTTGTTCGTGAATAGAGCTATTAAATTTCTGAAGCTACACTAACAGAATATCTTTTATATTTGGGCAGAATACAATCTAAACCTATACTACAGCATGTTAGAGCATATTGTATGTATTAAGCTTAATTATCTTTCACCCCCATGTCCACTAACAGAACTACTCCAGTGGCCAGCTGCTTCCTATTACAGAGACATTACTCAGAGCTGCTGTCACAAATATCATTTGTCACCACCAGGGCACGGGAAGGTGTGGCAAATCCATTGTTTATCTGACCGAAGACAACATTAATGAAGTATTCTGTTACAAACTCCCTCACATGCCCAGGGATTAGGGTAACTGAAACCCAACTTTCTTCTTCAGTGCAGACCATCAAAAGACATTTTTCCACACTGATCGGTTCTGCTCATATTTCACAGAGAGACTCCTGCCTTGAACTGAATGTGCATCTTCATGCTCTTTGTGAGACCTAGTTCTCATGCTATAAGCAAAGGGCATTTAAAGTACAGGTCGCAGAAAGGAAAGAAAACTATGCTTATGTTCTCCTCCTCAAGCTAAAACATAGAAATTAAGCTTCTCATGCTTCCTCTCTGGGGGCTAAGCTCTAAGCATCAACCTAACCCATGCAGGCAAAGAGAGAGACTAGGGAAGAACAAAGGATTCTATAGCCTTGATTTGGGGTGGCTGTTTTGGGATCCATTCATATTCAAGTCTACCCCTCCGAAGAAGTTTTGTTCTGGGACTGCTCCAGGTGGTGCCATCTGCACCCTCCTGAGAGCACTCTGCATGGACTGAGCTAACAGTCCTCTTGAGACTGCTGTGTCCATCCCCTGGGAACCATCTGCAGAACCTGTAAACAGCTTTGGCCCAAGGGCTTCAAGTAGCATCGCCTTCCCTTTGCCACCTAGACACCATGACTGTGCTCAGCAGCTCACCTTTCAATGAGCCTTTTTCATCCCTGAATTTATGGAACCCGCTATTCATACCTTGCCTTTGATTAATTAAAATGGTCAGTCTGCTTTTCCTATTGATTTCTAGCCACAATAACTTCATTTTTCCATCAGCAAACTGTATGTCATCCAGGTTACACTGGGCTCCCCGTGTTGGCCAAGGAACCTGGGATCCTTGGAAGGGAAAGTGCTGCAGACAAAGCTATACTCCAACAGAAGTAAACAGTCAGTAGCAAATGATTCCCAACAGCCTCTTGGCTTACTTTATGCAGTGGGATGCTCATCGTTACTCATGGGCTTTCTGCTTTAGAATAAACAAACACATGGAAAATAATAGGAATGGAGGCTTTCCAAAGCAAGATAAAAGATGGGGAAAACTTCTTCAAAAATAAAATATTTCCTCATGTTACTTTACTGTAACATCAAATAAGAACATGCCAAACAGTTTGTTAGTGTATAATTACCAACAGCCAGGAATTTACCCTAAAACAAAATGCCAAAACATCCAAACAATATGGCTTGCATCATAAATTTACTCCAGTATTTTGAGACCATTAAGAAGAGTATGCCAAATAGTAATCAGTCTGTTTTCCTAAACTGTTAACTGGCTTGGATAGAAGTGTAACAGCAGAAAGGGAGATACTATACTCCTAAATAAACCTCCACTCTGCATTCAACACAAGCTTTGCACTTAGCACTTCCCTCTATGCAGCCCTGCTCACCTCTGGATCTTGTTTATTTGGGACATTCAGCCCTTCATACCGTGTTAAAAAGTACTGTTTCTCTTCAAGCACCGAGCAGATTTTAATCATTATCTTCATCCCTGGCCTCAATTAAGGTCTAATATAGAGGAGGTACTTGAATGACCTAAGAGGCACACTTAACCCTGATAGCGTGTCAAAAGGCACTCAAGAGTTTCTGCCACATTTCCTCTGGCTGTCAAACCTTTCTCTCCTTTTTCTGTTGTAAACTGACTGTGTTTGTTCCTAGCACTTTAATGTCCCCTGGAGTGAAGTCTCCTTGAGTAACACTCACATGATAGAAAGTGTGATTAACTCTGCAGGCGCTTTTCAGGTCAATGAAAAAAACCTACTTGTTACGCTAGTATATAATACTTTAAAGATGTTCCCAGTGGCTCCACACACTGGGATTCCCACAGTACCTATTCTCCCTCACCCTTGCTGTTCTCCTGTGTCTTGGTAATAAAAATACCTAGTTTTATCTGGGTATAAGTGCAACACTAATCCTTAAGAGTATGTTTCATACAAGTGTAATTATTCTGATGGGTCATTCAGATAATTTGAATGATATATCTTTTCCTCTTGACTAAAATGTTTCTATAGGGAAAATGAACTAAAATAAAATTAGGAATTTTTTTTTTTTTAGAGCATACCTTACTACATTTCTTTTGCATCATAGGCTGACTTCTTAACAAAACATGACACATAAAATGTTGGGAAGCCATAACAGATGAAAAGATGCATTCTGAAGATACCTTGTAACCTTGAGAGGGTTGTAAAATTTACGGAAAGGTGTGGATTTTATTAAGACTTTGATATCTTTTTTTACAGCCAGATGTCAAGCCAGTGCAGCATTCAGAACAAGGGTAAGGACACTGAATACTACTGTGCCATGGGGCTGCTGAACTCTTCAGCTCTTGTGGTCTGCAGCTTTCACAGGCAGGGGAACCTGAGCTTGAGAAGTGCCCCAAACAGCTGCCTGTGCACACCAAAGCTTACATCTGGAGAGTGCTAAAATTCAGTCACAAATTATAGATCCTCAAGCATTTTTTCCCTTGGAAAAGTGACTATCTTCAGCTCATTATACAAGTGACTCACTTCAAAATTTTTGTGGATAGACTAAAATGAAGTAGCAGAAGTTAAGTGTTAATTACAGAAAAGGAAGCTGTGTTTTGTTAGGCATTCTCTCGGATGCTTCGAGTTATGGACTCATCAGCACATTGAATTTGTGGCCAAGCAATGGAGTGTAGAAAAAAGAAGCCTTAATAGGTAACAGGGTAGCAGGGGTAGAGTGAAATGAGACTGCCAGATGGCTACCAGTGGCTCTAAGCCTTCAGTAATGGAGAGTCCACAGAAGAAGAGGTATACCAATGAGAGTAGGGAAAATCCTCCAGCCAGCTGACTTCCTAAAACCTTCAGCACTGTACAGTCTTTCTTTGTGGAGCTGCTAAATATAATCAAATATATCTTGATTTTCTACTTGATTTGATTTTTCTTCATTAACATTACAAAAATGGTACACAACCAGAACAGGAATATGTTTACAATTTAGTCAGCATATGATGACCTGCAGTGAACAATAATTAATAAAACATGCCTGGAATCTGAATATAGTGATTGCCTGTAGTTACAGTCTTCATTCTGAAGAAAAAGAGTCTGAATATTATGACTCCACTTTTAGGCCTCAAGATAATAAAATTCTGGGAAGGACACTTAACCCTGTGTCTTAAGATTTAGGAGTCTCTAGATCAAAATTTCACCAATCTTTCTGTTATCAAAAAATACATCTGGGGTTGCAGTTTCAGGATTGTAACTACTTACTGTAGCAAGTATTGCTTCCAAAAATGAAGTTTTCCTGAGTTATGACTTGTTTTGGATAGATAACTTCTAGTTTGGGGAACCTCATTCTATTTATTAATGATCAGGAGGGGAGTGCATCGGAGAGAGCAGCACTTCAGCACTGATTTGCCTTGTGGATCTCTCCCTATGAAGTATCTGGTACCCAACACTGTCAAAAGCACAATCCTGAGTGAGGTGACCTGATTGGAACTGACAGCTCCTATGTTCCACTGGAATCAGGTCAAAAGACAAGTGTGTGGGGAAAGCACAGACAAATGGAAAAACAGAAAGGTTGATGTAAGTGCCTAATATTTCACAACCTCTAGTGTCTAAAAAATACATGCCTGAAGCCACAAAAATGGTGTTCTTTTCTATATCTTTTGGTAAGCAAGATGTTAGGCTTCAAAGGTTCCTAGTCACGGATTTCACTAGGATTTTGTAGAAGTGGTCAAAGACTATCTTCAGGAAAAAAAATACAAAAACTGGGTGTCACTGAAAATCTTATTTTGTATCTTGAGGCTGAGACATATTGGCCAGACTCCTATGGAACAACGTGCCTTAGTAATTATTCTGTAAATAAACAGAAGGCATCAGTTTTCAGACATACCCTTGACTTCCAGGCAGACCTGTAACTTTCAACTTGGATGGCCGCCCTTGTGGTTTGTTATTTTACTCTGTAAGAGCACAAATATGCGTCACAGGGCATGAGCTTAACATAAAGGCTAAATGAATTACCACTTGTGTACCACTCTTCAGGTTCATTTGTACTGGGGAACTTTGTGACATACACTATTTTTGACTCACAAATGTTTAGGTCATCTGGAGGAAAGAGCCTCAAAATTGCTTCCCGTTTCTCAGAGCACTGGTTAATTAGTGAAGGAGAACTGAACTGAACCAGAGAAGTAAATAATTTTCTTAGCAGGATATCTTCCCTCAAGAAACAGGTGGCCTGACAGCATTTACTGAAATAAATGAAAGTTCAAGAACCTTAACTCTAGGAATGTCAAAATTGCCTTTAAAAAGTACCAGTGCAAAAGCAAAATAAAACATTCTCAGTTGGCTTAGGTCACTGAGTATTTCTTCTAGTCCTAAAATCTAAAAAAACCAACAGACTTGAATGCACTTGAAAGATGTGCTTGAATCAGAGTTGCTGAGTGCAAAAAGAGGATTTAGTTCTCAAAAAGATGAACTACAAACTCACCTTCCCCTCTCTCCTGACCATTTTTCTCAGAGTCTCAAAGCACAGAAAACAGCAATTTTAAGGCCTGGATAATTCAAATGCAGTTTAACAGATTTCCTTCAACTTTACCAGATCTTTCTTTCCTCTGGGCTAAAAGCAACCATGAGAAAATTCAGCCTAAAAGGTACATTTTTTTTTAAGAAAGCATAACCTGCTGAAAGGGGAAATTTAGACTGAAAATACTTTTCACCCATAACTATTCCACATTAATCTTTAACACTTTAACTAATGTTTTATTAAACTACGATTTATTGTATGAATTATGTATATATAATTTATAAATGCATATAGTAGTGTATATGCAATGCAGCAGCCAAATACATGGGAAAAAGTAAGCTTTCTGAATAAGTGTAAGCAAAATATATGTTGACACATGAGAGATATTATTTAACTATTAACAGGAACCCATCTTTATAAATGAAAGGTTCTGACATTTGCCCAGATCAAAAATCCAATTTTACAGCACTGGGAGATAAGGAATTAAACAGAGTGCAGATATCACCTAAACTGGTATTAAAAGGTTAGCAGTGCTTAAAATTGATTAGTTACCAAGATCAGAGAGCTGTCATCCCAGGCTGAGAGAAGAGTATTGGCCAGATGTTGCAGAAGCTTTAGTTGTCATTTTAGCAAACTCCTGAGCTGGACAAGAGTTTCACAGATTGCAAACTGGGGAGCATGACTGTTACAAGGCATCCCAGTGGGTTACACAGCAGTGAAGCTAAGAACAGCTTGGGGGAAAAAAGTATTGAGAAACTTCAAAAAAGACTTAGTAACTCATATGGACTCTATATATATGAAAACAAAAATGCCCTGCACAGCAATCAGGGACTGGTCAGTTTGGGGAAGGAAAGTCCATGAATGCATAAGTTCTTTGAGCACTGATAGACCAGAGGACTAAGACATGTGTCAGGATACAGGTATATCACATCTCAGACTATGGCAGGTTATATAAAGATCTCATTCTCTCCAAGATTAATCTAAACTACTTACTGCTTTTGTAGCTATCAACAAGGCTGGGAACAAAAAAACCCAAACCAAACCAAACCAAACCAAAAAAAAAAAAAACCCAAAAAAAACCCCCAAAAAAACCCTCCAAAAAAACCCCCAAAAAACCCATAAAATTTTAAAGATGGACAAACAGTTAGCACTGGGACATGGTTGTGTCATTTTCATCACAGAGAAATATAACAGATGATAATAGCAAAAGCAGTATGTGACTGCTGACAAAGCTGACTTCATTACTAGGCTTAATAGCAAAAAAATGAAAAAGCTAGAAATAGCTAGGGAGTAGTTAGATATTTGGTTGAATATAATGATGCAAATTCTTACTGAACACAGATACAGTAAATATATTAGAGCAAATAAATCTGTAAGTAATTCCATGGCAAACTGAAGTTTTGCTGTTATGGACCTGCCATAAAGCAAAACTTATGAATCTTAAGGAAATATAATGAAGCATCAAAGCACCTATTTACCTTGAAAATACAAAGGAGTCTAAACCAAAGAAAAACAAAAGGAAAGAAAAGAAAAAAAAAGAAGTTATTCGGCGCCTATAGAGAAATCAGGCAGCACTTCAGTAATTAATATTTATTACTTATGGCACCTTCCGTACATTGAAAATGCTGAACAAACATGAACTGACTTGTACAACATCTTTACAATACGTGATACACATAATTATGGGAATTACAGCAGGGGGTTGTCAATGGTATAAGATGCTGGAGATCCTCCCTTGTGGGGAGAAGCACCGCACCTGAGATGAGGCTGCCATGTAGAGATTGCACAGCACATCTGAGGACAAAATTTACACCGAAACTGAACAGACAGAATAGAGCAAGATAAAAAGGCAGGGCAAATTTCCACAGCATATGCAACTAAGGTGATTATAAATGAAAGCAGCAGAAGCTGATTTTGACATGTGACTATTTTCAGGTTGGAGGTAATCGCGTTCAAGTTGAGCACAACATCTGTAGGCAAATCCCCACTGGTAAATGGAAATAAGTTGTTTTCCCATCAACACATAGAATCACTGACTATTCTGAGTTGGAAGACAATGATCATGTCCAGCTCCTAACTCCACATGGTACAAATTATAGCATGTACCCAAGAGTGTTGTTGAAACACTTCTTGAACAACAGGCCATGACCACATCCTTGAGTAGCTCGTTCCAGTGCTTGACCACCCTCACAGAGAAGAACTTTGTCACAGACACATTTTATGAAAAATCCTTTCCTTAAGATTTTTTCTCCTGAGAAGCTGAGAAGCCTCATGAACAAAATCTAAACAATTATTATTTGCTGCTGTAGAATGCAACAAGTAGATCTGTGATTAGTCTCATGTAGTTGTTTCTAATTAATAGCCAATCACAGTCCAGCTGTCTGGAGTCTCTGTCCAAGCCATGAGCCTTTGTTATCATTCTTCTTTTTCTCTTCTTAGCTAGCCTTCTGATGAAATCCTTTCTTCTATTCTTTTAGTATAGTTTTAATATAATATATATGATAAAATAATAAATCAAGCCTTCTGAAACATGGAGTCAGATGCATAATTCCCTCTCCCCTTCATTAATATTGCCTTTGATTTACAATAGAACTTCTTCCTAATAACAAATCTGAACATCCCCTGGTGCAGCTTTATGTCATTCCTTCACATCCTATCACTGGACACCAGAGAGAAGAGATGAGCATCATCCTCTGGACTTACCTTCATTAGGTTGTTGTATAAAGCAATTTCTCAGCCTCCTCTTCTCTAAGCTGAGCAAACCTAGTATCCACAGCTGCTCCTCACAAGCCTTGCCCTCTAGTCCCTTTCATCATCTTTGTTTCCTTCTCTTGGACATGCTCATCACTCTCATACTTTCATATTTAGCACCCACAGCTCTCATGGTGAGGCTGCACCAAAGCTGAGAAAAGTGGGACAAATGCTTCTTTTGAGTAGTTAGTTACATTAGGTCTAATGCAATCTAGGTCAGCCCTTTTGGCCACCAGGACACATTATTCACTGATTCTGAGCTTCCCATCAACAAAACCCAACAGATTCTTTCTGCAGGGCTGCATTCCAGCCTCTTCTCTCCCAATCCACTCATACATCCAGGATTACATAGTACCAGGTGCAGAATGTGGCATTTGTCCTGATTAAACATCACACAGCTGGTGATTGGCCAGCCCTGTAATCTATCCAGACTCTCTGTTAGGCCAATCTACCCACTACAGAATCAAGAGCTTCTCTTTTATTTCATATCATCAGTAAACTTAGTGTGGACTCAGCTTCTGCATCCAGGTCGTTGACAGAAACATTGAAGAGAATTGGATCCCAAGGAGTTGATGGCTTTGCTTGTTTCTTTTAATCAGGAGCATGGGGTTAAAGCTAGAGATCACCAATCAGTTCACAGCCTCCACCAGCTCAGCTCTCTGCTTGAGACTGATTCGTTATAAATCAGCTTTCTTGCAGCTTAGTGTACCAGCCTGTAAAACAGGTAACTCGGAGCCAGAGCGTCAGCTGTGAACTGGCACAGCTCCTCTCACTTCCCAGTGGCAGGAAGGGGCATATTTGGCCAAAATTAATCACCAGGCATCCCTGGTGAGACAAGCAGAGTGATTTACTTCATGACCCGGCTCACTGCATCCATGGCTACATGGAAAGGCACAGACGTGACAGGATGCTGCTCTGATACAGATATTACACAGCTCTTCTTAAGCTGAAGTGGCAGTGCAGCTTCCAGAGGGAGTCTGTCATATGCCTAGCATGTGGCTTGTGTCTACAGGGCACCCACTCATATATAAATAATTCTTCTCTACATCAAAGGACCAAAGAAGTTTTAATGTTTCCAACTAATTTGGCCTCTACTTTGTTGACAACAATGTCTGCCATGTCCAGTTTTATCTGTGAAATATTGCTGGTTTCAAGATAAAGTTTTTGTGGGTGTTACAATAAGTGATCCCTTGCAACACTCTCCCAAACTGTGACTGGGAAGTAAATGACAAAGTCTAACAAGAACCATCTCTTGACATTCAATTTTATGGAACCAGTCAGAAAGTAAATAAGCACACACCTGACACGAAAGCTTCACTTCACTAATATCAACTGAGCATATGAACTGGACAGGCTTCATGATTTTCTGCCCAATTAACACAACTCCAAAATCTCCAATCAAGAGTTCTCAGCCCAGGGTGTTCCTTGGCAGAACCTCAAGACATCCTGCTTGAACAGAGAAACAAAAACAAATGTTCCTCTTATATGACTTGCCTCCTAGTCTTGACCCAGCATAAAGATTGATGGTTTAGAAGTTCAATTTCCCCTGAGAGTTTTAGTTTTTCACAAGGTTAAAATATAATATGGATTACATACCTACTACAAGAAGAGACTAATACACAGTATGCAATATTAATCATAGGTGATGTTTTCAGAACATAAAAATATAATATCCTCAGAAAACATTCCATATATTTTTCAGAGGACAGGAAGAATTCAAGACTGGTGCAAGTGATGCTTTTAAAAAAAGAAAAACCTTACCTGTCACAAGCTGTTGTCCTGCTAGTCCTACTGGAACCATCCCCAAATTATTCATAGCTGTAGCCCAAGCTGTGGGATCAGTGACTGACATGTTAAGCTGCGTGGTATCTATAGCTATACTTCCCAAACCATCAGCTGCTGCAAGAAAGTAAACATGCTCTAAGTAGAAAAGCCAATGCACCACAATTTTTAACCAAATCTTTCAGTGAGAATGAGGTATCACAAACACTCTTTATTTTCTTTGTTTTGTTTCTTAATTATGATTCACCTTTAGATCATTGATCATAGTTCTTGGTGTTGTATAATACAGTATAAAGACATTGGAAACATTCAACAGATGTAAATGGTATGAGGGAAAGAGAAAACTATTTCAGCATGAGGATAATCAAGAAGTAGAACAGGCTGTGCAGTCACCAGCCCTGGCACCTTTCAAGACTCAACTTCATAAAGCCCTGAACAGCTGGCCTGACCCTATCTCTGCCCTGCTTTAAACAGTAGGCTGGTTCAGAGACCTTCTGAGGCCTCTCCCAACCTGAATAAATTACCCTGCAACACTCTGATAGAACTTAATGATACATAAACAGTTGCAGAACTGGCCTGAAACCTGTGAGAACCAAATACACCCCAAGGAAAGAATTGCTTTCCATAAGGTGTAAATTTTTATTTTGTAAAAGATTTAAGAATATATTATTCCCTAACTAAAAAGACATCAAACAAATTCCATTCATTATAGCAAATACCAAGGTTTTGGTTCTAAAACCAAAAGAGAAATATCATTAGTATGGTCAAAATAGACTGAGTCCACCTATGGATCTTCCTTTGATGGAGGAGAGTGGGTGGGGTAGTTAAGAGATGGCAGCTTAACTGAAAACTGGATATACTTGATACTGAAACACCAGACACAAGATGTGATCACACAATTTTGCTTCTCCCCTCCCCAGTCACACCTGAAACCAGGCCTTTCCAGTTATTTTCTTACGGCCTTTGCAGACCTGAGATATTTACCAGCAGCCATTGCTTTTCCCCGGATCCTTTTTCTTCTGTTCAACTTCTTCAGTTAGGAATAATTAGCTACTGTATTAGCAGCATCTTGAGATGGGACATCACCAAGCGCAGGGCCCTCACACAGCTCATTAGGCTCTGAAAGAGAAAAGATGGAAATAACTCCAAGTGCCAGAGTCAGAGCATAACAACAGACCAACCTCTTTGGGAAGCACTCGAAGCTCCTGCCCACTCCCTCCGGATCACCAGCCCCAGCCTCTGTGCACACATTGCACAGTCTCCACAGAGGCATTCCAGCAAATGCTCCTTCTTGCTTGCTGAACAAACAGTACCATGCCTGGACCCGTCACGCCACTGAAAAGCCCTTCACAAATTAGGTCTTATCAGTAGCTACACAGCCTCCTCGGCATGAAGGCATCGGCTGAAAGAACATATTAAGGGATGAATATGATTTCTTTTTTATAACTGTTAACAATTAACTGGTGTTGCAAGTTTCAAGGAAATAGTCGTCTGTTCTGAGATGGAAAGAGGAAAGAAAATACTATGCAATGACTTACAGAATGGAGCCTGCAGAGATGTGGCAAAGAAAACCTAACAAAGCTGAGGAAGATGCCTGCTCCTTAACTAACACTGCATCCTTGGCTCACAGAGGTTACTTAACTCAAAGCAAAAGCGCAGTATCTGTTTCTAGCTAAAACACATTGCTCTCATCAGGTATCTGTTAGGCCATGAATTTTACATAAGGGCAACTTCGTGCTGTTGCTGTCGTTGCTTGGGAGGCTCACTACGTTAGTGCATCGCTCATCGGAAAGAAGGCGGAACAGGTGACAGGTGAGAGGTGTGAGCAAAATCTGTGAGCTCCCAGCACTTCCAGCAGGAGCAGAAAACACTGGGCTGAGGATGATCACATACACAAACCCAAGGTACTCTGTGCACCAGGTACATGGGACTGTGGGTTAAGGAGGGCCACGTTCATTTTTTTTTGGCTGTCCAGTAGCCTCAGGGGTCTGATCCAGGGTGTTGGGTACCAGGAGCCAGCAACTGAGCAGAAGCTTACAAGTGTTCAGGGAGGTTATTAGCAATGTGCAGATGAATCTTGGTGACTTATTCAGCCCTAGAATAGCTATGCTGACTTTAAGACTCGAAAGACCATAATTAGGAGGTTTCCAACATGCAGACCCTAAGGACTCATCTTTAGAAAAGACACAATTAACATAATTACACTATATTTTAGCTTAGTACCTCCCACACTTTTCTTTTTTTTCATTTCATGTGCATAAAGTAAGAGTCAGAAAGTTTTATGTTTTAGTGCCATGACATTGTACAAATAATTTCATAGGAACATGACAAAATCAATGGCTGTAAAAGTGAAAGTCAGGCTCAGACAATGGTCTACATTTTTTGTATGTTGTAATTTACAAATAACCAGTATACTAGGCTAAAGAGCATTTTGTTCAAATCTACAGTGTGTCTACTTAAAAGTCAATATTTATCAACACTTAATATTTGAATTTGCAATTCCAATTCTTATTTGATCTCCACTATTCATTATACATAACATAAAATATTTTTATCATAAAATTAGCTTTTAAATAACATTTATAAACAGCAAACAAACACTGAATGGAAGTCCTCTGCAGGGAATGTGACTAACATAAGGCAAGGCAGCCAAGATTTATGTCAAGTTTTTAAAAAGTGGGTGTCTCCTGTTCAGCTCTTTAAGCTTGTACTTAGCCCTTTCCACTGAGGCTATAAACTTCTGACCACAAACATCTGTTTTGAGGTTAGAGCTGGCTGAATTATTCCCTGTCAATAAGTTATTTCTTACTCAGTATGGCCCTCCTTGCTCTTTATGAATCACTGCCAAATCAATCCCAATTTACAAGTACATGCTGAATAGCCCAGATGAGAGTGGTTCACCTCTTCCCCTGACCAGCAGCCTTGTTGCCTTGATGAAGAAAGGAGCATTTAAAAACCAACAGTGATGAAATGCCTCTTCATACCTTGCAGTGTGCTACTTGCTTGTCCCCATAAAGCATCACCGCAGCTAATGGGGAGGAAGAAGGTACTGACCCATGGTTTTGGGGCAAAGGCATCTCAGATAGGCACGGATTGCTGGGATAAGAGGAAGAAAATGGGTGTTGGATTCTCTCTGCCACCCTCCTTGCCCATGTTTTACTGTTTGGTGAAGTGTGCACCAGGCGACAGCTCTGCTGCTGAATGCTACACACTCTTCTCCCCAAACCTACACGCCAGTTTCCCCAGTTCTGCCAGAAATGCAGGATCAGACCTCAGTCTACTGGGAATGACTTTTTGGTGTTTTCCTTCAGACATGTTCACATATTTCAAATTTTGGTATACTTTCCTGAATTATCTACAAGTATTTGTTAAAGTCCTTGCAGATGAAGAAGAATATAAGGCCATGAATATGAATGAAAGCATATTCAGTAGCTTGAATTGCTGAAACTCATGGTGTACTGTACCACCAGGTCTGCCCAATATGCCAAGGAAGTCTTTGCTCAAAACACCCTCTCATAGCCCACCCTGGCTTTGGGCAGCTTTGCCTTCTCTCTGAGCACCAGGTCTACTGTTTCGTCAAAAGTACCTGGATACAGAGCAGGGTGAACCAGGGGAAAAGCCATAAAACAGAACGTGAGGAGCCTAAAGTGGAACTAGTTCTATCTAACCAAGAACTGCTGCAGGCTATTTTGTCAGTGGAAGAGAGCTGAATAACAAGCATAAACGAACCTATGAATGCTGAATAATTTGCAGTAAGCTGTAGGCAGAACTAATGCTCCATCCTGAAGGACACAGACTGCATAAACTAGCTCTTTTAAAAAGAAAAATACTAATTGTGAGCATCCCTTCTAGTGACAACTCAGTGGTTACATTAAGACAGAGCAACATAATATGGCTAAAATAGTCCCACAGGCATTACATACCTGATTTAGACTCAAACATTAGCTTTTGTTTAAAAACTTCTGAAAATTTGTATAGAGAAGGTTTCATTAATGCTTAAAATAAAATCAGCTTTGGGCAAATTTCAGCATTTCTTTGTGCAGCTCAGGCACTGCACTATTATACCCTTCATAACACTGGAAATAAAACAAGCAAGGAAAACAAACAAACCCACTGTCTAAGTCATGTAAAAAAGCAAGATCCTGAGTTTGATGAGAAATACATCTACTAGTAAAGATTCTTGCTTTCTTAATAATAAATCGAATCACTTTTACTGGTTAAAAAGGCAAGAAAGTGTAAGCTTATCCAGGGGTCTTGTGTAACCTGAGCAGACATTAACCAACACCATTTCACTGACACCACACCTTTAGAGAGCATTCGTGATTTACAATTCTCTAATACTCCTCCGGGCATTAATGACCTGAAGATATATGTAAAAGAAATCTGTATTTATAAACACTTGTGCATGGGGGTAGTTCTACTCCAGGGGAGTAACTTCAGAAGCAAATAAAACCATAATCCTGATTTACAGGAAAAAATGTATAAAATATTCTGGGCCCTGCTATTCCTTGATGTTTGGGAGAGGCAGGGACATTAATAAAAACTTCCTGATTTGAGAACTTCTGATTAACAAAATTTTGATGCCAAACATTTTGCAAAGCAGTTTCACGTTATACTTTTTTGGTGGTCTCTCTTTTTGCAGACATGATGCAAGTACCAGTCCTTGGATGGTGAATTGCAAGAGACATTTAGATTTCCCTCAGACAGGTTGTCAGGAAGATAAAGCACCCTCAAGTCCATACCAATGAGTACTTCTCAGTCATAGCAGTCATAGCAGATTGTACTTAGTGCACATATTTTATACCAGGCAATTAAATGCAGTTACCCAAATGAATACAGAAGTCAGTTATATATTGTGCATCAATTATCACAGGCAATGAATGCCATGAGACAAAGAAATTAACACAACATAAAACTAATTCAATAACAGCAGATTGTGAAGTTAAAATCCTACCCTTTAGATATCCATAACACCACAATGAGTTACAGCACAGAGTGAAGCTGATTAAACGCACCACTGTAACGAGGCTCTGTGGAGTGCCCGGGTCAGCAGCCAGCCCTGGGATGCAAGGAGGAGGTTCTCTGCCCAGCTCTGACACTGACCTGCTGAGTGACCTTCAGTCATTTCAGCTCTTTGTCTAATTTTTGTGACCACTAAATCCTTCAAGGAAAAAAACTGATGTCATCAACCTTTTGAAACCTGGGAGTACAAGTCACAAAGTCATTAAATGCTATTGGTGCTGATTCTTGAGGAAACACAGATGGAAAGGAGCTATGTGGAATCTTGTGAACTGCTACATCTAGGCAAGTTTTCCAGTTCTTAGAAGATAGGCAATTTCAAAGTGTTTGTTACTATTCACTGTGATTCACAGGACAGTGGTCATTAGGCTGGTCACGCTCCACCTGACCTGCCAAAGTACAGGTCATTTATCAGGCTACCTCCAGCTGTCTTCTAAAATACATCAAGTGTTTTGTACTGATTCTTCCCAGTGTTTTGTTTCTCCAGCTGCATACAGGACTCCCATTAAAGAAGGGAAAATAGAAAGAAAAGCTAGACAAGGATATGCTGTAAGTCACTGTTCATTTCTTTCTGACCATCTTATGCTGATGAATAAAGATGGGACTAGCAACAATGAAAATGATATTTCTGTGCCATAGCCATCCTCCTGGGCTACATGAAAAAAAAAAAGCATCTCCAATGTGATTTCTAAGATGGCTTTTAAAAATATTTTTATATTACTGCATATGCAGTGTTACAAGAAGAGGCATTATTTTGCATGGTTAATCGTACGTTAACATCTAGAAAATGTCACCTAAATTCAGAAATTCAAAACGAATTGAAGGAAAACACATTTCTTGCAACAATTTGCAAAAACACATTTACTACAGCAAGTAAAAAATTACATCAGGTACCAAAGCTTTGTTGGAGCAAAATCTTTTTTTCTAGGAGGGGATCCTAACTTATACATCCACTGTATGCTTCATCTCCCTGCAGCTCTACTGCAAAGACCAGCTGGTTTCCAGCATCTCCAGAGTCACCCTGTTTACATGGATTTTTCTGCCACATCTCCCTCTTACAGGAGGCCTTTGAAAGCAAAGATTAATTCTGCAGGAACCAGCTCTTTCCTTAAGAAAACAGCTTCATTAGGCACAAGCTAGGGAAGATAAGTTCCCTTAAAGCCTAAATAAGAGCTCTGGTTTTGTGTTCACTCACAAAAATCTTTCCAATTTTTTGTCTCATGAATGATTTAAAACACCTTTGTTCATTCTGTATTATGCCACTAAAAACCTACACTGCCACCTTATAAATTCATAAAATATGTGCTGGTGCATTAAGACCTTTCACTTTTAACTATGTGAACCGAATATGGAGGTTTTCCCATGACTGCAAGGGATCCTTTCCACCAATTTTCACTGAAAAAACAGTTAACGAGTAAATCATGTCCATACTGATGGAACTAAGACAACTTAGAGAAAAATCACAATATATTTACAGTTTCCCTCTATATTCAACAAAGGCAATTGTACAAAACATATTTTCTGGAAGAACTGCTCATTTGAGATGCTGCATTACTTAAATCCACTGTCCCAGCACGTCTTGAAGATAACACATGGTACACAAAAAGGCCAGACTTCCCTTGGAAAGCAGAATACTGCAAGATTTCAACAGAGAAAGAAAAATAAAACAGAGGTCTCCAAGATAAACAGGTATTCTCTGGTGATGCTCCTTGAAAGGTCACTCGGTAATATTTCATGGTAAATCCCAGACTTCACTGGCTCAGAGCAAAGCCTTAACAGGTTACAAATGTGCTTTTTGTTTTGCATGTATTTTAGCAGCTGCAGTCTGATTATGCTGAAGTCTATAAATAACAGAATCTGGAGGCACATTAAGCAAAGCATTATAGAAGTCCAGCTTACTTACTGAAAAAGCATATGCAGTTCCAAAATCATCTGGAACAGGGAAAAAAAAGCCATATTGCTGGCTAGAAATGCAGCACAGCCTAGATAAAAACAGGTCTGATTATTCCTTGAACACAAAACACTGTTGTGAATTGATGATTGCATCTCTGTTTTTCACCCTGCCAAGATGGCTTGCAATTGTGACTCACTTGCTTCCCATTTAAAAGAACAGTGACTTACTGACTAAATTAGGACAATCTTTCCTTTAAATGCTGTGTTTTAACTTCATTTATATTTAACAAAAAAAATTTCTGAAATATTTTAATTATTTACAGCAGTATTTTAATAGCAAGCCTTTTATCACACTACTTGCTACTAAAGGCCAGTGATTATTTTAGAAACATGACATCCCACACTACTGTATGTCAGACAAAGGGGGAGCATTCGAAGAAGATTTCGAACAAAGACGCTTCAGCAACTTCCCTGAAAGGCTGAATACTGAAATGAGAGGTGCTGCAATGCCTTCTTGATACCATAAAGTACCTGGGGGAGTTATATGGGCTATACATGCTATTTCTTATCTTTTTGGACGTGAGAGAATACCTATATAAATGCACCACACCTGTATCTTTTACTCACTGTACCACACACAATGTTCTTGCTTCATGTTTACTAAATCTACATCAAGCTGAAATACAAAGGGTTGTTTGGTTGAGTGTTTTTAAAGAAAAACTAAGACAAAAGGGAGAAAAAAGAGACCAAAGCAAGCCAGGACACACTTTGAGAAGAAGTATTTTAGTTTCCTGGCTAACCTAAAGTGAAATCGTTCCCATGTCACCTCCTGAAAAAATGAACAGCTTGACAGGTAAGCCCTGCCTGTGGCAGAGCCCCAGGGACTGTATCGTACAGACCATCAGAGGCAGGGGTGCCTTGCTATTGAATTTCCAAATGAACACAGACTGCTGTCTCCTAGTCCCAGAAGACCAGGATACAGCTGAGTTTCACATGGTAACATTATGTATGGAAAGTCTATTTTAAGTAACTTTTCAGAAGTTTCTGAAATGCTTTCATTATAATTTTTCTTCTCTTTCAAAGTCTGTATAATTGAACTCCTGGAGTTAAGGCAGCCTGTCTTTTCAGGCAGACATTCATCAGGGGAAAAAACCCCAAACCTGCCAGTCAAACTATTTTCATATTTTCAAAATACACTTTTATCACTGGGTCAAATTATGGCAAGAGGTGACATCTAAGTGTCCTTGGATAAGTGTAAGGGTGATCTGCAGAGCACTTTTTGCAGAATATTAAAGCAATCTAAAGTCATATTGATCAAAACTTTATGCAATACCATCAAGTATTCTCTCAGTGATGGCTGTTCAGTGGAAATCTGGAAAAGAGATTTAGGCTTGTTTTGTTTGTTTTAATTCAAGGTTTCTGGTGATAAATTTTGCTTCAGAGAAAAACCCACTATCTCGTCTATCAGCTTACATCTGTCCTCACTCTGAAAGCTGCCATCCCCTTTTAGCACATCACACTCAGGATATTTTCTCCAGCTACAAGCTCTAAATTGCCAGTGTGCTCCCTGGGCTCATTTATCTTGCAATCCTTCCATCCCTCTTAGTATACCTCCTGTTCTCCCTTTACCTCATAACCCTTTTTCTTGCTTTTCTTTGCATTATTTTGTTCCCATCCATTGACTCCACACTCCCCCTACAATGCAGGCACATCTCTTGCCTTAATCTGCCACGGGCCATTTTCTCACCCAAATATCTCTTCACAGCCAAGATGTTACACTGTGCTGTTGTATTAGGGAAGGCAGGGATTCACCTCACCTAAATTCTGCCAATGTAGACATCTATGCTTGAGCTTTCTTGCTGTTGTTATTGCCAATGGGGAGAACCAGATACTTCTGCCAGCCCGTTTCAGACACCTACCTTGCCAGGCAGTGAAGCTCACCTTGGAGGTGCACATCTCACTCCTCTGGCTGAAAGTCTAAGCTGCAGCTTTGGATATGAATATCTGTTTTGTCAGACACCCATGGGATGAGATGAGCTGGGCTGAGCAAACTGTGCCTTGGGAGCTCAGCTGTCACTCTGCTACCTGCATGCCATATGAATCCCAGCAAGACACTCAGTCCTGAGGGACTTGGCTCCCACTCCTGTCCTTTGCCTGATAACTCTGGCACAGTGAGCTGCCGGAGAACAGAAAACACGACTCAGTTTGCAATAGCTCACGAGGATGTCCCCAGATATAGATACATACAAATTAGAGAGAGAGAGAGATGGATGTCTTTCTGATTATTTTTCTGCCCATCCCCAGTGAATATGCCAACATATAACTATTAGTGTTTGACAGTGCGAGCTGCCCACTCCAACACATTTCCAACAACTGTGATGCCCTATATCTGCCTTTTCTCTGGAGAGAAAATTCATCCTGGACCTTTTCTTCCTACTTCCAAATGATGAATCCCATCTCCTCAGCCCCATTTGCTTACCAGACATTTAACTTTCTTGCTCCTTGTAAATCCCATTTTAAAGATCAGTGTAAATCACACACACCTCTGGCTATCACAGTCCCTTGTTCCTGCCCACCAGCCTTGCCAAGGCTGCTCCTGGCTTTCTTCATCATTCCTGCCATATTTGGGGACAGCAGCTGCTTTTGAACCAGAAGTGAGGACAGCTGCAGGGAGTTTCCCTCGTCCTTTCTGACCAAGGAGGTAGTTTGCCATCGATAACTGAGGGAAATGATGAATACTTTCCACCTCCCACAGGACAAAGCAGGGTCTTTGTGCTACTGCATACCCATTAGCTTTCCTCAGAGGCTGAATTAAGTTGCTAAGCAGAGCCGGGAATTTTGCCTGTTGTCTAAACAGTTGTTTATGGGATCACTAGCAAGTTACATAAATTTATGATTATCACATACTCTGTGGGCACTGAGGGAGAAGCAATTCCACAGTTAACATGAGGTCAGATCAGGAAAACAGCAGCTACTATGTGTGCTTCAACTGTGATCAGGCAACAAAAATTATTTCAGTGCTTCTGCCTTGTAACTAGCTGCCAGGGGGTCAGGATGGAGAAGGCTAGAGCTGCAGATCAGGGTGAACCTAATGATGCTAAAAGCCCTTTTTTCCTCCAGGTGGTCTTGCCATACCTTTACCTAGTCAACAATCCTTCCACTCCCCTTTCCCTGAAACGTCTTCTTGTATGAGCATTTCTTTTCTTCAATTTCAGTTACAATTCTTCAGGGTAGGAAATCATGTGGTTTTTCCCTCAGGCAAGGTTAAAAACTACTGGAAACGTGGCATTCCTTGGGCTGTAATTGGACTGATGCTGGCTTTAGCCAGGTGCCTTACAGGCAGGGATATCAGTGAGGCAGCATTTCTAGAAGACACAGAGACAAGGCCACCCCCTCGGCAGGCTTCTGCATAGCCCCTTCTGCAGCCAGGCTTTCATCCCATTTGAGGCTTTTAAGGTGTCACTGTATTGTAAAACTAGGAATAATGATAATCATAGCATCCTTCTCTCTCCTCAAGCAGCCCTTCCACCTCTTTCATGTAGTTAATAATCCTGTCACCCACCATTTTCTAAAGTGTTGTACATTTGTTTGTCTTTTTTATTTGAATTATAAACTCTTCAGGGCAGAGAACTTGCCTTTATCTGTATTGGCAAAGTACAATGTCAATTTACTGCACTATATAAATATTTTCTAATAACAAGGGCAATAACAAGAATAATGTATTTACCATAATACAGTATTTCTAGCCTTCAAGATACAATCAGAAACAACCCAAAGTCAACAACGACGAAAAAATTTGCGGACCCTTTAACCACGAAGCGGAAGCCATGAAGCCACTTTGTGAAACTTTGGTAAATTAGTTACTTATATTCATAAATAGCAGTAAAGGTTCTTGCAAATTGACCCTCTGGAAAATATAAAGCAGAACAAAACCAGTGTAAACCAGCAGAGCACTGCTCCACATGTGTATTTTAAGGGTCACAAATGGCCTCCCAGTTACTTTTTAAACAAATGCAATGTTAATACTTTCACTGCAACATTATGAATAAAGAATTTGGCCTGTAGCTATGAATATGGTATCTCATGGCTTTTGACTTGTTGGTTTATATCGTCATCCAGAAAATTTATGTACCATGCTGTCTTGGAGTCAATCTTGACTCACCCCTTGAACACACAGAGGACATGGCCCATGTAGAGGGCTCTGGGATGCAGCAGTTTCCATCAGCTTCCCCAGCATAACTGGATGGCCACCACTCACTACCCTCCCTACAGCAGCACGGCGCTCTTCTGGCACACAGGAGGAGAACAGAGTGCCAGGGTCAGTGTCCAGGCCTCTTTGGCACCATCTCTGCTCATGCTGTTAATGGTTTCTTTGTTCTTTAAAGCTCTGAGGTATCAAATTAATCATCATAACGGCGATGATGCAAGAGATTAAGCTGACAGGAGTATGAACTGCCCTTGTTTATCCAGGTGACACTACAGGAAGTGCAAAGCAGATACATGTAGAGGACAAAGCCCTGTCCTTGGAATTTATGGTCTGGATGGAAAATGCTTTGTGAGGCCACTAATATTTCTGTCTAAAATATATGGTTTAATTTAGGAGTGCCTGAGTGACCCTAGCAGCTTCTGATATATAAGTGGTCAGGTTAAATGACCTCTATGTACTTTCTTGCCTGAAGCTCAGAGCAACGGCAAGTGGAGCACTTTGAATGGATGCCATTTGTTATTCTTTTAATTGCCTACTAATATTTCTTTTGGTGGGAAAGATGTAATAGAGCCCTTCTGCCTCCAAATATCTTCCAACCTATCCAAACTGCAATTCAGCCAAAACAAATACAGGTCTTCAGTTCTCTGGAAATGAAAAAGAAACTTGACAGGGATCCAGAAGATTCCTGTTCCTCATATAGCTCTGTAAGACAACTTTGGCAAGTAATTTAAACCATCTATACCTTGATCCCCCACCCATGAAATGGTATGGTTATACTTTCTTTATCCTAGACTTTATTATGCCTAGTCAGGCTGTTCTCTGATAATGGGCTATGTCCAGCATCACAGGACCATGGCCTGGGCCTGCAGAAAACACAGGATTGCATTAGGTTGAGGAGTATCCTTCCCCATAAAATTCAATACTAAAGCAGAGCAGAATAAACAAAACAAACAAAACAAACTCAATTATCCTAATTTCCTATGGAATTACGGTTTATCTGAACGTGAAGAAAATAGCAAGTTTCCTTTAAAAGCATTTGCAATGAAATTCACACTCTGTCAGGTGTAAATTACAGCCTGCATCTCATCTTGTTCTATCTACAGCTCCTTTCATAGTCATGCATAGCACCAGCGTACAAAAATATTTCCTGCATGTGATCAAGCAAGTGTGGGCATGTAAGATGCAGGCAAAATATGAGACTTTAAAAAAAAAATGTTTACTGGTATCTTAAAAGAAAGCTAAAAGTTTGTAATCATGCCATTTCTCAATCAGATAAGGTGAATTACAATTGTCCTTGAGAACACAATTCAAGTAAATCTAAGATTTTCTTCAAGAAGTTGCAGAGAACTAGGTAGCTAAAAATAAATGACAGAAAGAAATAATAATCCCAGGAACATGATTATGTTGTGCAATCACAAATACAGTAGATCACTTAAATTAAGACCACATCATAATAGAGTTGCTCAGTGGAATAGCATGGAAAACAGGCTTTTCATCTTTTTTTCCCCCAGTGTTTTATGCAAGATCTGATTGCATATGCTCTATGACATCTAATAGATTACTTCAGACAAATATCTCCACAGCATAGCAAACTCTGCAGAAACCTGGTTTCATCTATACTCATCTTTGAAATAGTGAACTCCTCCCTGAGTCCCATGGATGGGAGATACTGCAAAGGGCATCCCTGGCACACAATGAAGGGATGAGTTTGGGAGGAGTCACCAGATGGAGTTGTATTACACTGTCGTGTTATTTCAGGGTCCATATTTCAGGGTACAAACAAGATTTCAGCCTGGGTAGAAATTCAGTGTTGTTAATCTTCTTTAGGAGAACTGTGGCTAGGGGCAAGGAAGTGGCGTATTTAGTTTAATTACCCGGCCAGAAATGCCTGAGCTAGGAAATTCTCTCTTTAAAGTTGGCAATTTCCTTTCATTCAGGAATAGTTTAAATGTCTTAATTGTTAAGCTATCTGTACAAAGACTATATGCCAGGTTTACTACTGATTAGATCTCCAAATTCTTATCAGTAGGTGAAGACTGGGTATCTGCCACAGCCAAGAGAGAGAAGCAATAATTTTCTGGGTGATAAAGCCTTTTTGGGGTACTAAAATTAAAAATCTACTTGCTCAAATAGGGCCCGAATAAAACAGTTTTGTATGACTTCTCAGTGAATGAAAAGAAATGCCATACCTGCTACAGAACTTCTAAAGACTCTGCAGACAGGCCACCCGACTTTCCTATCATGTCTGGCACAAGTTTTTGCACTTTACAGGATAAGGCAATCAAGCTTTGACCCTTAGCTTCCTCATAATCAACATTTCTGCTGGTAAATTCAGTTTAATTGGAATTCATTCATGTTTCTAAGGGGAGTTTAATGACGGAAAGATTCATGCTTCATCTCATCTCAGTGGTACTAAGATTCACATATGCAGATCCATCACTGAGAATGGCCTGGCCTCTGTTAGCATTAATTGGAGCATATTAAGAGACTTAGCAGAAAAAAAAATCCAAATATGAAATGTCAAGAGACAGATCCATCTAGTTTCATATCCTGTAGTTATAATATACCTTAATTACTGTTAATTAGGAGATATTGTTCCTGGTGGAAGATCATCTGACATAGTTTCTGTTGGTGATTAAACACAGAACAGAATTCAATACATTTGTTGAATGTGGGATCCATTTATTGTGAGTAAATAAAGTATCAGTCCTGCTACAAAGCAAAACAAAAGAAAGTCGCAGGTCAAAAATATTTCCCTTGACTCATGATGCTTTAATATTCCCTGCTGCCTTCTTAAATTTTCTGCTGCTGGCCCTTTAGGACTCTAGTACATGTTGCAGCTCCCACCAAGGGGGGATATGAAGCTTCTTACTGGGCTTCAGCTGAGCTACATCAGAGCCTAAATGAACAGCAGATATAGGAAAAGGCTGAGGGAAGACAAGTGCTACAGGAATTGACCTCTGTGGAAGAACGGTGAAGTTGGACAGAGAATCAATGAAGGCTTCAGTATAATTTGTGAAAGAGTAATCTTTGATTTATTGGAGGAGTGCTATTATGTGGAATCCTTTCCTCATACAGTGTAAAATACAAAAATCAGAACCTCAGACTGAAGGCATGAGCTCAGCTTCTTATGGTGTCAACATGGTTTGCTCACACTCGTTGATCTATGGCTATATATGACCCTGAAATACATTTTGCTAGGCTGCCTGAGATCTTTGCTCATGCCCAGAATAGAAATGATGGGATTGGTTTTATCACTGAAAAGTAAGCAGTGCATATCTTCTTCCTGCAAAGTAACCAAATTAACATTTGTGAAGTAATCTTTTTTTTTCTCAGTTACCAAAAAAAACACCAAAGAACGGAAAAAAACCACCAGCATAATTGGCTAGACTACTTATACTAGGAAAAGTCTTGGTTTTAGGAAACCAGTGTGCACAAACTCTGTGCACACTGGTTTCCTAAATGCTTGTTTACTCTGAACTGCAACAATTGTGATAACTCATTTGCTATTTACTTTTCAGTGCTGCTATATGCTTTGGGCAAAGATTTTTTTCTGTTCATTATTTATTTATTTCTAATAGCAAAACTACTATTTTAACACATTTTTCCATTCCCAGTGATGGATTTTATCTTTGATATGTGATCCAGTTATTTAACTACCTCTCCCTACATCTCCCATGAATTGTTTACACAGCAACTTGGCAGCATAATTTGCATATCACAGGAAAGATCCCATTACATGTTCCCAGAGGTGCGGTTTCATGAGCTTTATCACTTTCTTGCACCTATGCACATCTCAGAAGCTGAGTGTCTGGTTAATCCAGAAAGGCATTTCTTGGCTGCCAATAGTAATTAAACATTAATAGCGTAGTTAAAACATTTCCAGCCACTCAGAACCTATCTTCCCATTATCTTAGACAAATATAACACCCCAAAAGATATTTATTTTTTTATACAAATTTTTCTGCCACAGGAAAATCACAGACCTTTGTCTTTAATGCATTGTGTCTAGCTGTTGCAGACTTGATCTAAAATAATTAAACAAGGAACAAATGCACAAAGGAAAAAAGTTAGAAAAAAGGAAAACATGCTTAGAAGCACAGGAACTGAACACACCACGGAAGAGCCAGAGAAGATGTGGAGCTGGACATGGTATTTGCTCTCCAGACTCTTATTTGGTGACTGAATGGGACAACAGCCCTAACTGCAGGCTTCATGGTGATGAAATGCCCATGTTTGGGTGTATTCCAGATTATTCTTCACCATTGTATGAAACATTAACAAATGACAGCAGCATGACTTTCACTGAGGGGAGCACTTACTCCAAGAGCACTCTAGCAACATCAAAGCATACAATCACTAGGGATCAGGGCACAGGAATTAAAGGGAAGGCAGAATTACAAGTCAAACACCAACAAATTTCCTTGCATAAAGCACTGCTGCCTCCAGATCTTTTCCCAATAAGCAGACAAACAGTACTGTGCCTTCAAACAGAGTTTTCCAATGCACATTTGGGGGAAACAAACATTGCAGGCACCAAATTTTGTTAACTTTGATTTTCCCTCTGCAAATCCACCTTGCAGTAAAAGACTACTCACATGAAGTTTCAGAAATGCAAACTCTGTGTGAATTTGGAATCTGAGCTCTAGAGCAGAATTATTAATAAAAATAAGGCACTTTTCAGAAAGTGCCTCATGCAAACCTAGTAACATCCCTCCAGCTGCATTCAGTGCAATAGCCAGCCCAGCATCTTTCTCCCTAGCAATACAAAAAACCCACAAACTCCTCAACACCATAGAAAGCTTGAAGAGAGAGAAAGGGTTGATTCACTGACAAAACTAATGGGCTATTGAGTCAGTAGCCTTTGAGTCACAAAGTCAACCTCAGCAAACATTGATTGAAACTGGACATATCTCACAACCCAAGATTGCATTATATAGTGCAATAGCCAGCAGTCACAGTGACAGAGAAACAGGGAGATGAAGCACAGCTGTCTTTTCAAGTCCAAGTTTAGCCTGGTGGGCAGGAAGGAAAATCAGAGCTGTTCCTGCCTGTTTTAAAGAGAGCATTTAGTTTTTGAGCCTGTCAGCATGATTCTTTTTGAATGCATTACATTCACTGACATGCCACCCTGACATTTTGTTTAGTAGTACAAAAAAACCCGAAACCTACAACAAGAGGTAAGGTTATAAAATCAAATATGATGTTTTCTGCATGTTAAAAGAAGTATTGCTTCCACAGAGACCTGGTAGCTCAAACAGCTGCAGCGCAGTGCCAGTACATGAAAACCAAAAAATGGAACTGACCTGGGTTTCACGGTTCAAGCGTGCTGTGGCAGGGATCCCGGCACGACTTCCAAATTCAAAGCTTGAATAAACACAGTTGTAGTTTCTTGAAGTGGATGCTTTTAATGAAATCTGAAAAGGGTGAGAGAAAGGGCATATATTCCTGGAACCTATGTCTCTTAGGTAGAAATTCTGCCTGGAGAAGCCCAGCTCGTGACTGTTTGCTATTAAGACTGTTCAGGAGAGAGGGAGCGTCTTTGAGTTCACATACTTAATGCTCAGTGGTGTGTCTGTGGAGTGGCAGGAAATAAACAACAGTGAGGAGGGGTTAACCAGAGACCTGCTGGCTAAAATCTATATGCCTGGAAACAGAAGGGAGAGGGCTGCAAGGTCAGATATAGTTCAATTGTTTCTAATAGGGGGATCTGCCACAGAGCTACCAGGCACAGACACAGACACCTCTCAAAAGCTGTACCCATTTTCCATCTACCCCTAAAGCCAAAATAGCAGTTATGCATCATGTCATGTCAGTTTTTCCAAACTGATCTAGAACATCCTAATTCCCAAATATAGCATCACTAGGAAGCTATACAGTAAATAAAAGGAGAAGACAGAGAGATCAAATAAGCCACCTATGCATGGTTCTCCATCACATCTAAAACTCCTAAATCACACCCTGAGATGTGTTCTCTAACTTATTTCCCAAGACAGCTGTGTGCCTTATGAAATAATGTCCCCATTCTGCCATAACTGCATCAAGGGAACATCCACACAGATGGTCAGATGCAAGTAAAAATGTCTCTGAGCCTGATAGGAGATGGTAGAGGGAAAATCCCTTTTCTTGGAGCCTATCTACCAAAATTTCACCACTGCACCAAGTCACAATTGACTCAGCAGGCAGGCAAGGAAAGTACTTTGTGAAGCCACCAGCCATATACGCAGACAGAGGTATGGAGGCAGGCATGGGGCACAGCACGTGCCAGAGTCTCCAGATGTGGGCATGGCCTGAGAGCAAGAGGGACAGCAGCTGCCCACTACGTGTGAAATGTGCAGAGGAAGAATGAGCTAAGCTATGCTTTCAAAGAGCTCCTTCTGCTGCAAGATGCAAAGGATGCAGCAGACGTGTTCCAGAATATTGGAATAAAATCCCAATATTACCGGGTGGAATGTGCCTGGGCTTGTCTGGCCCTCGCTGCCTGACCAAAGGCGGCAGCTGTGGTGTTTCACCTCAGAGATACCTTTGGTTGATTGTATGTTGCAGATAGGCTCTTGGAACAAGTCCAGGCAACAGGAACTCAGGCTTGACCTGTGATGGAGGAGCTTTAGGCGATGCAAAGAGGAAAAGGAGGCGGATCTGGCTAGACGGTCTTGATCCAGAGTTTATTCCTGGGCACGCAGGCCTCTGAATGTTGCGACAACCCCAACCGAAGCCCGACCGCATGGTCCCGTGTCTTTTTAAGCTCAGGGAAAGGGGGCGGGAAGGGGTAGGTGAGCTACCAACCAGGTAGGAGGGGGGGGGCTCAGGAGACGAATGACACTTGGATGACCCAATTGTCACGAAGGCTGAGAGGCATCTTTTGAACTTCACCTATCAGACGACGGCCTTGCTGACTTTCTGAGATTGATGGACAGCTCTCAGCAGGAGGCAGGGAGAGGGGAAGGGGGAAGGTATTACTACACCTGGGAGGAAGTGGGAAAGCTAAGACAGGAAATTGCTTCACACTGTAACACAGAAGAACTGTCACAAGCACCAACATTGGCAGAAATCAGATATGGTTGCAGACATTTCTCTTCGGCTTTTTGCTAGCAGCTTTCCTTAGAGAAGAAAACCTTTCTT
>NW_005054322.1:2340634-2375162 GCF_000277835.1 Geospiza fortis
AAAACCCAAAATCAAACCCAACTTTATTGACTGAATTGGTGGACAATGGTATTGAGGAAACACCCAGTAGCAATGGAGAAATACACTGTAAAGCATAAAGTAGTACTGTGATTGCATGCATTTTTTTGCATACAGAGTATTTATAGATGCTAACCCGGGCAATTTCATATCTCTAGATATTTACTCTATGCTTGTCAAATGAAATGGCATTTTTCATCCCATTTTGACTGGAAGAGAGAATTTGTTTGGATTATAAATTGTTTAGAATTACTTGTTAATGCTGTTGGCTTTTCTGTATCTGCTTGTAGGAGGGACAGGAGGGAGAAAACAAATAATACATTACACATAAAAACACAGTGGAGAAAAATAGAAAGCAAGGTCTGTTTTCAGCACATTTAAACTGTTCAAATGAGAAGAATCAGTTGCTGTGGAAGCAGGTCTGCAGCTGAATAAAACCTTTCACCTGTCCAACATATGAAATATTTATTATCTCAGGGTGACTAGAGATTAAATAAGCCAGACATACAATGCAGAAAGCAGACCCTGGCTCATCACCTGGCTCATCACCTCCATGATTTTCACAGGTCCTGTGGCAGCCAGATTAGATTTTGCCATAAATAAAGGGAAGTGGGCTCAATTACAGTATTGGGTGTCAGGAGAAATAAAACTAGAGAAAAGCAACTTCTCAACTTTAATTTAACCATGTTGGTGAAGCAAAATGATGATCCTCTGCTGTGTTTAGTAGGGCTGGAAAATGTTATCATTTCCAATTAGAGAGAAGAGCCCACTCTCTCTTTAGATAATTACTTTTCCAATAAATTATTCTTGGCCACTTGTTTTCCCATTAAAAATGCCTAGTCTTTTTGCCTTGTAGAAGTTTTTGGGTTGTTTTCCCTTCTTTTTTATTTCCTTATTTTGTGTGGGTTGGACTTAATTTATTATGGGGCTGAAACTTGGCAGAGATCCAAACACAACAATATGAAAAATGCTCATACTAAAATTCAGTGATGGGATTCCTTGTTCATTTTATCTCAGAGCCTCCCTGATAATTCAGTCCTGCAAAATTGAGCACAATTGATGCAAAAGTGGGTATGTAATCCAGGCAATTTTATTTTTCATAAAAATACTCTAGACATTTCTTTTGCTGTAGACACAAACCTGACTATGAACAAAAGCCAAAGCCATTATTTAAGAAAGTGATAATTTTGCATAGCTGCTTTCAGTAGTGAATCACACTTGGAAATAACATTTCTGCCCTTTATCACATTCATTTCCCAGAAAATCTGGATTTCCAAGGCCTTTGGCATCCTTACTATAGCTAAACAGCTTTAATGTCTGCATTGTAAGATGCTGAAACGGTCTAATTAAGCTAAGGGTTAAAAATAAAGATAAAAGTCCATTTTTATTAAATCATAAATGATGCTATGATAAAATATATTTCTGCTAAGTCTGGTGTCTGTGTATGAAGTGACTGAAAAGTTTTAGTGAGTTAACACAAAACACCAAAGTATGATCACTTCTTTCCATTCATGCCTACTGCATTTGGCAATTGCATGAAGATCTTAGCAGTAAATACTGGATCAGGCAACATGATTTCAAGTCAGATTTGCAGGATCTTGGATGCTGAACAGGACTGATCCTGCTCCAACAATTAAGATGGAAGTGAGGTAAGATGGAGAGGGGAGAAAGAACAGCAGAAGAAAAGAGGCCACATGGTATCCGAGTAGTACCACTGAACAAACTGTGCCATCACAAAACCAATGCACACGCTGCAGAAACATGGGGATTCCTAGTTTCACAGTGGCAGATGACATTTATCTCTAGCCTAGTTCACAACACAATAGACCTTAAAATATTAATCAGTCCTCTTTTCCAGTTATGCTCTTCTGGCACTAGTCCTGTGCTTTAATAGAGTGCACCCCTGATGGTGGAGGGCAGAAGCCCTTGCCATACCTACCACATAATACTCAGTTATACATTCTGGCTTTTCCTGGTCTCAGCCTCCATTTTCATTGCTTCTGTGCAAATAACTTCCTTCACATCTGTTACACTCCCTTTGCCCTCTCACAGAGTGCTGTGCTTACGCTTTCCCAAGTTTGTCAGAAAGAGATTACCAGGCTCCAAGTGCCCCAAAAAAGCACAGAACGTGCCTTCTTTCCTGCCTTTCCATCTGCCTGGAATACCCTCCCTTCTTTCCCACTGTGGTACATCAAGTACCTTCCTTTTCTTTGAGAAAACTGAGAATCCATCTGTTCGGCAAGTGGCTCCATCTGCAACAACGGCAAGTCCAGTGATGTGCTGCCAATATTCCAACAAAGGGCTCCTCTAAACCCATTCCCCTGAGTCAGTAACACAGCCCACGTACCCAGGGTAGGGATGCTCGCAGACAGGAGGCGTGTGGAACTGGCAGGCTTTTTTCATTTGGTTTTCCCATTTCCACAAAATGCTTTCCCATATCCAAGGAAAGAGGCAGCGCCATTTGGCAAATACATTTCTGTTACGTGTCTCCTACCAGAACTGTTAATATTTGGGTCTTGGGGAGAAAAAAATAACAAACAAAAGAACCCACTTTGTTGAGACAGTTGCAGTGTGTGCACCTGGACAAAACACAAGGGATGACAGTGGTAGGGAGGGATCCAAATCCCTTTAAGGGACTCCTCAGGACCATATCTGTGTCAAGCAAATTAGTGAAAGGGGCCTGGTTACAAAAAAGGAAATCATGCCAAGTTTTCCTTTTAGCGTGAGTTAGGGAAGGGTTGAGCTCTGCAAACGTGCCTGGTTAGTCTGAGGACAAGGGTGAGGGAAGAGGGATGAACAGTGAAGGCAGACAGTTCTTCAGAAGGGAATTGTACACCACTTTTGCCATTCCTACTTCTGTATCAGGTGTGAATACATACCATACAGTTTGTAAATGTATATATGCATGTGTGTATAAGCGCACGTGAATTAGACAGTTGCTTTTACAAACTTTGGCTGCTGCTTTTGCTTCAAAAGCTGCTATATGTCAGGCAATTTAGAAGTCCAGGCTTGATAGTTTTCCATATGTGGTTATACAGAAGTTGATACAGGCAGGCCAGGATGCTCTGACTGTGTGTACTTTGGATTGACCACTTTTCCTGTTGCTGTTTATTAGCTGCACAGTATTAGATTTATGACAAGTTTCAGACACATACAAATGGCCAGCTGTTAAATTAAATTGAACTCCCAAATTTTTCAAAGGTGATAGTATAATATATTATTTGCCTTCTTTTTTTTTTTCAATCAGCAGTTTTTTAGGATAGTGTTCACAAAAAATAGGAGAACACTTTGCATCGGAACACATGAGCACATCACTACTTCAAATCTCTTTGACTGCTTTTTAAATAAGGAAAATTAAACCAAACCAAAAAAAAAAAAACAACCAAAAAAAACCCAAAAAAAACCAAATCCAAAAAAACCAAATCCAAACCCCAAACCAATCAATCAAACAAAACACAATAAAACAACCAAAAACTGGACTCAACAACTCAGTGTTGAGTTGAACAGATGACTTTTGCTGGGTTTGAAGAATAAAGAATTCAAGATTAGCAGGAGTGGTTGCCATCATATTATTCAGTTTGATAGCATTAAAATATAATACATGTGCAAATTATAACACTACATAATCTCTATTTATGTGCCAGGAAACAATTTTAAAAGTATGTTCTGCTTTTGTCTACTTTGGCTGCAACATAAATGGCAAAGTGTCAAGCCTTTTACCTAGAAATTCAGGCAATGCCAGTGTGTCTGTCCTGTAATAAGTTCTTCCAGAAAGAAATCCTGATCCTTATCTAGCAGAGCACATCAGCACATTTTGGAGATCACCCATCTGTAGCAAAACACTCTGAAACAAGTTTATGTTTAAAGTATTTGCTGAACAGGCAGAGATGAGGCAGGAGCCCAGCCAGACTGTGGAGCTGTGACCTGTTTCACACAAGATGCTCAGCCATGCTCAGAGCTGCCCTGCACAGCCACCCCACTGGCTCCAGCACCACCATGGGTCCTCCACAGAAGAGGTCTGAAGACCACACCATACAAAAATAACAAAAGGCAAGTACAGCCCAAGTCAAAGGATCACTGGGAACTTTCTTTTCAAGCCAGGAAAGACAAAAACCTCTTAAGCAGAGGTGTGGTCCGAGAGGGATGGAGGACTGCGGACCCAGGGCACAGACATGCAGAGCCCCAAACATCCCACCAGCTAACTGGTAAGGCATGGGTGGAACATAAGGATCATTCTCTCCTTTTTGCAGACAACATGAATAAAATGAGGTGCAGGCAAAAACCCCAGAAGTTAAAATCTGCTAAAAATCTTCTAAGGCAAAGCTATGACAAGAATTTGAAATTAATCCAGATCTGCTGAATTCTACTCTGATTGTCCAACCATCACATCAGCAACCCTCCTGGCTTCGAAAGAAGCATTCAAATCATAAGTAAAGCAATTTATATTTCCATCATGTTATCAAGGCAAGGAAGTAAAAATGTTTTGCAAAGAATTGTCCAAGTTACTTGTCACAACTGAGAGGAGCTGAACCAGTTGAAGTGGGGCAGAGAGTTCAACACTCATAGGAGCATTTTTCTCTTCCAAACAGGTGTGTGTTAATTGCCTTCTCATTTTTCTCTATTTTCTTCAAATCTCTCATAATCCCAGTAATGTGTCCGGCCCACTTTCACTTAGATTTGATATTGGGAAAGTATCCTATCAGTCTTCTCCCTAATCCATGCTTCCACAGTAACGGCACGGAAAGACAGTTCATTTTCCCAGACTGAGTTCTTTATAATCTGTACAGCTCTCATCTGTTTTAATCATGTGAAAAAGAATACAACATCCCATACAAAAAGCTCACTTTTCCTTTTGGAAAAAAAAAGTTCCTTCCCTCACTATTTTATGAGTGAGCAGGAACACAAAGCCACCAGCCCTAATTTGAAACCAGAGGGGTTATGTTAGGCCATAAGGGGTCCAGTCAGTTTGTGAGTGGGATGGTTTATAATATACCATGACTTTGAAACATTCTGTATTTTCAGGCTTGTAAAGTGATACCCATCATACAAGCCAAGCTGGGAACTACATAAGAGAAACTAGCTGGGCTTTGTTTCCTCTAGCATTCATACTTAATTCTCCTCTTCTACCTGTCTGCTACCACTTTTTGGCCTCAGTGCACTCTGTGTCTCTCCTGCGGACCCTCCTGTCCATGGATGCCACAGCCCTCTGCAGGAATGAAACCTGATGATCTAGCCGTGAGATTCTACTGGGCTACCACTGTATCATTGTCCTTTGGAAATGCTGCTTGCAAAGAGGAGGGAAGATGACATTGAAATGCATGAGTGGAACTATCTTGTACTAAAATTCTGTGCTGATCATGTTAGTCTGATCCTTTAAGCTGACCACAAACTTCTGAACTGAGAATGCAAGTGGTGCTGATAGGAGCAAGTCAATGACACAAGAAATACCCCAGTGTGAGCTCTGACAACCAAAGAATGTCAAACTTCTTCTCTCTTGCCTTCCTCTCTCTGAGAAAAGATCAGTTTCTCAAAGGACAGACTTGTTTCCAAAATCACACATTAGCTCTGAAGCTGGACAACACTGTATGCCACTAAAGCATTGGCTGCAGCACAGTTTCAGCTCCAACACACACCTGAAGGACCCATCCTCTTCATTTTTTTCTACAGCCCTTGAACATCCCAACATTCCAATGCATTACCTTTTAGTCAAACCTATATTACTGTCTCCTAACAAATATGGGCATGTGTGCACACATGCATGTACTAACAGACCAACCAACCAACCAGCAAGCCAACACTGTGTATTCATGCTTAGCCTCCAACTTGCTCAGTATCCTATTTTAAATTATCTCTCCTCAAATATTTTCTTTACATTCCCTCAAACTTTTTTACTGCTTCAACTCTGTGTGCAGCTGCTTTTTCATGAGGCAATTTTGTTGCTCAGTTAACTATCACATTAATCAGGTGAATGTGTCTCCCTAGTATATCTAACAATTGCTCATTAAATCAGGTCTCCAGTACTGCTGAAAAATAATTAAAAACCTGTTTCCAATAAACAAGCTATAAAGGCATTAAGGACAAAATAGTGCATAGGAAATGTATTAGAAACACAGGGAAAGAAAATTCTGACCGGGCACAGGCTGGGCAGATTTAGCTGAATACTGCTGTAATTGCTGATAGTGTCAGGCTAATAGTAAAAAGAAAGTTATAAATATTCACTTCAAATTAACAATGAATGTACTGTGGCTGAATACAAGCTCCTTTTATGTTTGCTTCCTACAAAGAGTCATGCAAATTCAAAGCTTGTATGCTTCACTGTTTGTTTCCAGAATAGGGGGTATAATTGATATGGGATTTACACAGCTTGACAAAGCAAGGAAGGCCAGGCTCCCCAAATTTTGGATCCAGCACATAAAGTTAATTAAACAAACTGTAAAGGAACTGCACCGGTTCCCTGAAACTTCTTCATCTAGCACCGTGCATGAGGATACCTAATTACAGTTTGTCAGCAACTGAGGTGATGAGAGAAACCTGCCATCAGGCAACTCAAACAAATATAAACTAGAGGTAATAATACTTCCTTTGAAAGAACAACAGACTAAATTTGTCAGGTAAGTGATTCGCTTTGCTTTAATTGCTACACACAAGTGAAATGACACAGTAAGATCTCAGTGACCAGATAAAACATGTCATTTTCTCCTCACCCAGTGAACCATGCAATGCTGAACAGATGAGTCACCATTCCCTGCCTGCATTAAAGGAGAACAATTGGAAAAGATTTAAAGTGTAGTTTTTAAATTGAGGCATTTTAAATCAGCTTCAAGTCAATCACACCCTCTCTAAGTCAGTCACTGATGGCAGAGGCAACTTAGCAAAAATGAGCATTTATACTTTGCAATTCTTCTATATGAGTTTAGTTAGGATTGTGGTGGTTAATCTACTGTTCCACTTAATTAAATACTGTTAAAATTGTACTTTAAGCCTTGTCTCCTATCTTGCTAGCACAATTACAATCTAGAAGTCTCCATTTTACATCAATCACTAATTTGCTCTCCGGCACTGCAATTTCTTGTTACAAAGCACTCATCTCTAACAAGTCAAGGTGTGCTGAGTGCTCCTAACACCACAGCAGCCACTTGCCATGGTGAAACTGTGGCCCCAGAATAAGAATCAGCCGCTGTCTTCCTCCTGAAAGGCAGGGCTGGACCCCAGAAGGAATTCTATGGCATGTGACAGAAGTCATATAAACACACTACACGCATGCAGATTTGGAAGGGTACTCCTGAACCATGGGTAGGCTAAGGAGGTCTGTGCTGAGGACACATTGCCAGCTTGTACTGCAGCTGAAGAACAAGCAGTTGAATCAATTTAACTCTATAGAAAAGCAAAGACCAGATAATAGAGAGATGATTATCAAATCCACAAAATTAGTAAATTTTAAAAAAGCAGATAAAGCCTCACACTCACTATAGCTGAACTTCCTCCATCCTCTAGAAAGCAGATGCATCTTGTAAAATAGCAGCAAGAAAAGGGAAAGGAGGACATCCTGACAAGCAAACCAGGGATAGAAGTGAGATATTTATCTTGATTTTGTATCTGAGTTCTCTTCACACATTTCTGCAAGGTTTAGCTCTGCATTGCAAGCTTACACGACACTTAGTTGACAGTAATTTCCCAGCCTCACTGTGCATTAAATTAGATGGTGTTTTCCTAGCTATTGTTTTATGTTTCCACTTCACGTGTAAAGATTCTCTCTGCTTGCCTCTTCAGGAGGCATACACATCTACATAAGCATTACTTAAACTCACACAGAACACATGCTGGTGTGTAACCAAAAGCTTGTAACCAAAAGAGTGCATATCTTCTGAAGTTTGCTGCTCATTAATATGGGGCCAAACAAAAAAAGCCTTTCAGAGGGAATTTAAATCCACTGCTTTTGGAAATCAATTATGTCTTAATGAATAAGTGTCAATCATCATCTATCCTAATGGCAACATTTTGAGAATGTTGTAATTCTCTGCATTGGTTTCTTGGAGATTAAAGCATATAGATACTTAGGGTATTAGATATTTCTAAGCAAAAAAAATTAATTGCAACTATTTTTTGCTCAACAAGTAGGTAATGGAAAAACTATTGAAAATGAAATACAATTTAAAGCAGTCTTTGCCCGAGAGTAACCTGTGTATGTAAAACATCAATGCTTTCGTCATGAAAATGCTTCAGGAAACTTTCATGGAAGAAGACAAATTGTTTTGGTCTCTCAAAAATTACAATCTTGGCTGCTTACTATTAAACTACATTCTGGTTTGTGAAGCCAAAGCTTTATTCCTCAAAAGCTTTATTCAGTAGCCAAGAAAGCCAATGTTCAGAAAGTAAGAGTGAAACTTAACTGATTTGGTCACAACTCTTTCATTGTCTTTTATAAGCTTACAATGATCTGTATATTGTACTGATAAACAGCCCTTGCTGCTAAGTAAATAATACTGATGAAATCCATCTGGTCTTTACTGTACATGTTTCTTGCAAGAATATCAGTTTTCACAGGATTTCTTTCCTTTTTCCCAGGAAGGCAAAACTGTGCAAGATCTGTCCCAAATGAAAAGGAATAAACCACTAGTTGTAAAGCCAGATGTTTCAACAATAACCACAAGATGATGTGGTAGGCAGAAAAACCCCATATACGATATTTGTGTTAAACTGCTCTGATTCTGCGCTAGTTTCTACTCTGTTTTTCAGAGAAGGACAGAAACATTTACTGAGATAAAACAGCTTTAGAAAAAAATGTAAACTTCCTTTGCAGTTTAGAGTTTTGCACCCTCATTCACTCCCAGGTTGTTTCATACCTAGAAGCAGTGCTACTGTAGCCTCTGTCATGATTGCAACCTAGCTGGATCTAACAAATCAGGGACGTTTCATCGTTTTCTTACTTTCCTTCATGAGACAGGTTTGTCCTGTTTCCAGACTTTTATTACAGATCAGATATATTGATATCCCTTGAGCTGGTTTTGGTTGGAATAGAGCTAATTTCTGTTTTTCTTCACAGTAGCAGGTATGGGGCTGTGTTGTGAATTTGTGAGAAAACAGTGTTGATAACACAGGGATGTGCTGGTTACAGCCGAGCAGGGCTGACACTAAGTCAGGGCCTTTTCTGCCTCTCACCCCAACAGAGAGTGGCTGGGAGTGTGCAAGGAGCTGGGAGGGGACACAGCTGGGACAGCTGACCCCAAATGACCATGGGGGTATCCCATAACATACGATGCCATGCTCAGCATGTAAAGCTGGGGGAAGGAGAAGGAAGCAGGGAATGTTAGGAGAGATGGCATTTGTTTTCCCAAGTCACCATTACATGTGATGGAGCCCTGCTTGGGGATGGCTGAACACCAGCCTGCCCATGGGAAGTGGCAAATGGATTCCATGTTCAGGTTTGCTTGTGTGCTCAGCTTTTGCTTTACCTATTAAACTGCCATTACCCCAGTGCAGAATTTTCTCACTTTAACCAATCTTATTCTCTCCCTCATCCCACAGGGAGAAGAAGTGAGGGGATGTGTGGAGCCTACCTGCCAGATGAATTAAAACACAGCATCCATATAAGACCTAGTTTTCATATTCTATATGTACATATTCCATAAACATATCCTATCCTTTGCTGTAATGTACTATGAAATATATTGTGTGCCAAATAAGAGATCACTCTTCCATGCTATAAGAAATTCTGACATACGAAATTTGTTTTACTACCCTAAATCAAGCCAAATTTATTGACCAGAGTTTCAGCTCATGGTACATTTCATATTGCAGCTTTTTAAAAAGTTTATAAATTCTCTACTTAAAAATGGAAAAAAGAAATTTCAAGGAGAAATCTGTAACTTCTTAATTTGCAAAGGCACGCTTGAGTTATTTCATTGAAAAATTGCTTAAAACATTAGTGTATTTTAAACAGAACCAGTTGTAATTCTCAGTTTTTGACAAGAGTTTTTAAAGCTCGTGACTTTAATAACTTCACAAGGAAAATCTTTTGGGGCAAAAGTATTGCAAAAGCACACCGTGCAAAAGACATGAATACTGTAAGATGTAGATTATTAAAAACAGCAAGAAGAAATGATTACATTTATATGGAAAAGCAGACCTATGAGTGGTAATAATTACATTTATTAGACTTGATCTTATTTTCAGCATGAAAGCGGGCATGTTTTAATATTCCAAACAACCACAGAATACTTTCATTTGTTTTGTTCATTAAAAAGAAAAGAGAGGAAAACACTGCAAATAAATCTCATTCATGGATACAGATATCTCAGCTCATAAAATCAGTGAGCTCTCAGCACATGTTTTCTACTGGGTATTATAAACCAAATGTATAAAATGCATGGTTCCTGAGAGAAGTATATGGTTTTGCAGTTCACTGAATCATTTCTTTAGCAACCTTTCCATTTCTCGTCTGTGTAAGTAAATGAAAGCAAACCCAGTAGGTTCTGAAAACAGACAGAACATTTCTCCTTTATTTAAGAGTTAGGTGAAAACAGCAAACTACATAAAAATAACAGAATTCATAGAAGCACAGAACAACATAGGCTGGGGGGCATCTTTGGCAGTACTTGGTACAATTCCCTGCTCTAGGTGTGACCAAGTCAGATCTCGTTGCTCAAGACTGTCAGGTTTAAATATCTCCAAGTGCAACCTGCTCTAATCCTTGATTACATTACTGTGATTTGTTTTTTTGGTTGGGTTTTTCTCCCCCTAATATCCAAGTGGGATTTCCCACATCGCAATTTGTGTCCATTCCCTCTCCTATCACTTTCCCCTTGCAAGAAACATCTGGTAGGGGGTTTCCTTATACCCCCATTAGACAGCTAAGGACAACATTTAGATCCTGAAGATAACATTTACGTCTTTCCTCAAAACTCTTAGTCAAAAACCTTTTGTGGCAAAGCTATTGCAAAGGCATGCTGTGCCAAAGACATAGCTCCAGGAATGTGCAGAAGATAACAGCTGAGGATAACAAACACCACCAAACAGACTCCGTTGTCTCAGTTCCATCGTGCGTATCATACGCTCCATCACCGCTCAAGAAATCTCTGAAGCGTTTGTTACAAAGACAGAACACACAGGTAATGTCCAAGCAGTGGCCAAGGCAGCTGACAGATTGTCATCTACTTCAAAGGGCTTTTGATCAAGTCCTTCTTTTACATGTGTACTTAAATGAGCAGTAAGAAAGGCAGCAGGAGGGGAAAGATTAAGTATATCACAGAGCTGTTTAGTTCAGGTATCTCTGCTTTCAGTTTAAAGATTTTTTCATAATTGGAATTAAGCATTTCAGTCCTTATGATATCAGACGTTATACACTAATGTCTTCAGAAATAAGTATCTAAATGTCCTGGTACATAATTTGGTTTAAGATGAAATGGTACATTACATCTATCTGTTCTACAGCAGGAGTGGAAATCTTTAGATTTAATTTGTTCTTACCTGGTTACTGCACCCAGTGCCCAAAGTATAGTGTGTACAAATAGCTGGTAAGTGGGAGAGAGCACATTGTCACATTGCTTGCAAAGCACTGATCATTGAATTCTTATTAAATTTCTAATGTTTAGATACATCTTAACTTTCAGCTTTCAGCAGTGGAATTCATCTATATCTCTGTGTACCTTTATTCTCTGACATTTCATGATTTCCCTTGAGACTCTAAGGAAAAAGAACCTGTTTATACACACATCAGATCCAGAAATTGATTCACTTACCAAACAGAAACATGAACTAATAGGATGGTGAGATTGTGAATCACATATTCTGGGACTTTAAGGCAAGCTGGTAGTCATAAAATGAAGTTCCCTGGAGACACTGAAACCCAGCAGAGCATATTAGAGTATATTTTCTGAACAATTTGTTGTTTTTTGTACAATGAAATACATATTTTGAGTCAAATTTGGAATAATACAATTATTTCTGTCATCATCACATACTGATTTGACTGCATTTTAGAAAGTCAGCTACCAAATAGAGAATTTGCAAGTATTCCTTCAAAAACAACACAAAGCCTCCCACCATTAAGCCAACTCCAATCCTCCCTGTTCCCATTCCTCTCAAGCAAGAAGTGCATTCACTAGCTATTAGATATGAAGTGGCTGTAAGTCATTAGTATTTCATTTTTTCAAGGATCTTATTTTTTCCCCTGTGTTTTTGAGGGCAACCAGCCAGCAACATTTGCTGTATGTGACAGACATCTGCAAGAAATGTGAACCCATACAAAACTTCAGCTTTCAGACAACTCAAGCTAAATTACAAACTTGAAGTTTCAATATAAGCTTGCTGCTGTATGCAGCAAAGACTCAGCACAAATAAAGGCAATACTCTGTCCTAGACAGCATATTATACACAACTAAAACAAGCTGCTGTTCTTGAAAGAGGAAGTTCTCATCTGCTGATTCCTCTATTTCTTTTACTAATTATTCCTTGAGCTTGTTGCACCTTCTGCAATACTGGGATGGAGTGAAATTTTGACTAGTAATAGCATTTGAAAATCTCCTGAAAAAAGGAAGAGGTTCTTCTTTTATTTTGATACATTTAGATATAATGAAGAAGAAAAAGTGGATTTATTGAATTTTAGAAAACAGAGGCACTTCAGGCATGGAGATGATGACAGAAAAGTTGCTTTGTACTCTATAGTACTCTCTCTGGACTATGTGGATGAGAAGATCTCATAAATAGCCAGATCAAAAGGGAGATAACATCTTGAAAGTAAGATAGAAAAGTCTTCACTTGATTTCTCAGGAGGAGAGCTTCCAGTCTAAGAGGACATTTACAGAAGGTTGAGAGATGTGATTATAGTACTGGCATCTTTAGTTGGCTTGAAATGACAGACATTCTTAGCCCTCTTAAAAGCTCTTAAGACCTTCCTTAGTTAAGGCCCCATGAGCCTGAAATTATTTTGAAACGAGTGGCTTTATGGCAAAGCTGACCTGGGAACTTGCCTGTATCAGAATCTCTGTTCTTTATGTAGACAGAAATTAAAAGCTGACACACCAGGAGCATACTAAGGTACGTCAGGGAAGGGATTACACTCAGGAAGATTGCTTAGCAGAGACAGAACACAAACCAGAAACATGACACTGGATGGTGCAAGACAAACTAAGCAAGAAGAAATAAATTTGTGAGTTAAAACTGCAGAGATAAAGCAGATGCTTCACAAACAAATGAGCTTACTGATGCTGGAGGTATGGAGGGAGGTTCTCATGTCTTGTGGGAGTTTGGCTGAAAGATGGAGGGGGAGGACGAGAAACCCCAAGTGACATGTGAGAATGATGACAGAAGAAGGAGACAAGCACAAAAGCAAAGGGGGAAGAAAAGGTCAGTAAGACTGAAGTAAAATTAAAGTGAGGTGCTCTTGAATACTCTTATAGTTATTATATAAATTACATACTTTATCCACCACTTAGCTGTTTAAAGAATTGTATTACAGAAATCAATATAAAACTGTCAAGGTGCTCCACACAAACACAAGTTTGGGTAATGTACCTGCCCTGCAACATTTACCATCAATCTCAACTTGGTAAAACTCAACCATTCTGTCATAAATAACTGCCCAAAACCTCTGCCAGATCGGCACTATTTCCAAATTTCAGCTATATTTACACACCCACAGTTAGCAGCTGACAAGTCATATATGAGGGAAATTGCCTCCCTCTAAAAAAGAGCTGCTGTCAGAGCTGCTCTGTTCCACATGGAAATAATTCAAAGGAGTTGTCATGAAAGAGCAGCTATATCCAGAACAGTTACCACAACAGGCATTTTTACTCAACACCTTTTGCAGTATTTTTGCACTACTTTTTTCAACTGCTGAGTTAAGTACCAAGGATAAGTTTCCTTTTTTCATTTTTTTTAAACTCCTCATAATTTCATGAAGCTACCAGAAAGAAAAGAAAAAAACAAAGAAAGAAAAAAAACCACTGAAAAGTCAAGGCAGTGTTTTTAAGGTAAAACTTCAAGCACAGGCAGGTAGACATTGCCCAGAGATGGACCCTATGTACTTGATTAGTCCTTGATAAGCAGTGTCGATGCTTGGAAAGGTAAGGATGAGATAAGGAGTCTCTATGACTCTATGACCCTATGTCTTGGCACTGCAAATCTGGTGGAGAAGAGGAGGAAACTCCTTATATTTCAGAAGCCACCACCTTCACACCTAATTCTGGCAACAACTGCAGCACCCCCTCTGGGAGTACTCCCTGTATTTTCTTTTTCTCAATCTTTTTTTCCTTTTCCTCCTTCAGAGCACCAAGGAGGTGAGGAGGCATCATTGGAGATGAATGGGGAGGGCAGGCCAGCTTTTATGAGCTGGAGTGACAATATGATGCTGGATTGTGACAAGGCTGCAAGTTCCAGGAAATATGAGCTCAGAGACTCATATTCCAAAGAAAGGAGGATGCAGAGGGAGAGGGATTTTCTAGGGAGAAAAGAGCACTCATTAATCATAGAATGGCTTTGGTTGGAAGGTACCTTAAAGAGCACCTAGTTACAACCCTGCTGCCATGGGCAGTGACACCTTTCCCTAGACCAGGTTGCTCAAAGCCCCATCCAACCTGGCCTTGGAACACTGCCAGGGATGGGGCATCCACAGCTCCTCTGGGTAACCTGTTCCAGGGCCTGCTACAGCCTCCTGCACCTTCCCCTGAGCCCCGCTGTCTCTGCAGAGCTCCTCACTCCTTTTCCCCAGCTGTTCTTAGAGAGTTGATGGGGCAAGTTAACTTTCTCCACACACAGCTGACTTCTTGTCTGTCTAGAACATCTCCAGCATCTCAGCTACTATCTCTAACCCCCTTCCCTTATTCTCTGCATCCTAAATTCACCCTGTTACTGCAGAGCCTCAGGCTCTGTCTACAGAGGCAGAAAACCTTGCGCTGGTCCCTCATAGAGTTGAACATCTGAGTGGCACATGAGTCCTTCTTGTGACATGTGTCACCTCTTCAGCTGGGCAAAGAGACACAAGAAGGCAACATGCCCTCACATCCAGTCTTCAAGCCCTTGCAGTGACATGCCACTGGGCATGGGGGATACTAAAATATAGTTGTACCATCCAAAATGGCACTTTATGCTTTCATTTTTTCAGTGTAAATCCTAAATGGAAATTTCCATAATTTTGCTTTGAAAGTAATTTTAGTAACTGCTTCATTCCCTAATCTAAGAGAAGGGAATACCATAAATGTCACAGTAATTTCAGTTACTTACAAAAACATTCATAGAGATTTTAGTATCACCTCCTATATGTGAGCAGTATTGCCTTAAGTAAGTGAATCCATAAAGAACAGGTTTTATTGTAAGGCAATATTAACCTTGGTGAAACAATCAGTACTCCTGAAATCTCTGGTTTGGTTGACATAGATACTTGTTCCAGATAAACCTAAGATAAAAAGATGATATGCTGCATTGAAAAAAACTTGTGAATTTAGGATAGCTAGTGAATTTTGGATCCACTGAAAACATTACAATGAAATGAAATATAATACTTCCTTGTGTGCCAAATATTCTGTCTGGTTTTGTTTGGTTCACATAACAACCCGAAATTCAGGTATCCATTCTTTTCAAAGCAGCAACTCACAATTTCAGATAGCAAGCATTAATAACTGATTTTTTTCCTATATATATATATATATATATATACATAGACATGCCAGCCTTTGGACTATGCTGTGCCACAAGTTATCACAGCTGAAAACAGGCTGGATAAACTTGAAAAGAAAATAGGACAGAAATCCTTTGCTGAACAGCATGCCCAGTAATGATCTCAGCTCTTAACAGGATGACAGAATTCTCAGGATCTGCAAAATTCCCACCCTGCTGTATCAAAGCAGGTTTCCTTTGCCCTCTTACAATTTTTTAGACTTGGGTCCATCACTCAATGCGTTTGAGGGCTCACAGTTCATCATCTTGTTATACAGACACTCAGGATAGGAGAAAAGATGGGAGACAAACTTAGTTAATTTATCCTGGGCTGGCAGCCCTCCTTCTGCAAAGCATCCAGTGCCTGCCTTGGCTCACTCTCACAGGTTTCCTAAGCCGTGATAGAATGATATGGACATAATCCCTGGCATTTTGTCACTGCTGTCCAAAATGTTCTCAGCAGCAACAGTGAGCATTGTCCAACATAATCAGACATTGAGTAATGTGAAGCTAAAATAAGACAGAGGGACCAAACAATAACAGCCAAGGCTCCCCTCCACAAATGGATCCAGTCCACGAACCAAACCAGATGTACAAAATGCTCTCACAACCAGCACCATGCATTAAATCCACACCCTCCTACCCAAGGGCTCTGTTGTGTGTTAGGCAGTCTCTCCCCAAATGTTTAGTTCCCTTGTTCGTTTTCTCCTTCAAATGACTGATAATAATGAGAAGCAAATGTACCCACAATTTGGGGGACAGGAGTGGCTTCCAGAAGGAAGAGCATATCTTTTTTTAAAATTTATTTGATGCTCTAAAATATGCATTTTCTCTGTCTTGTTCTGATCACACTTTACTCTTGGCCAAGAAGTAACACGCCAAGCCAAGTAACATGCCAAGCCAAGTAACACTCTTTACAGGCTGCAATTAAAAGAATAAACCAGAAAACATTGCTAGTACCTGGATAAACAAACATTAATTATTTAGGTGTGCACGCCAGTACCGGTCCATCTGATTCTGAAACAGAGTCTGAGCACATATTCCAGGAATGTTGAAGATGGGAAGCGCTCAGTACTTTTACAGAAGGGTGATGAGTGCAAGTGCCTTATATGTCAATATGGAAGGCTACACCAAAGTCTTTGTCAAGCTTTGAACACAGATCAGTTCCATAGCAAGAAAGTTTGATCCAGGCCTTTTGGAGGGTAATAGATAAATGCTGTGCATTACCCTACAAGACACCAACCACTGGAAATCATAGCACAGCTTTATCCAAGATAGTTCTCCTCATTGTAAAGTCAATATGGTGACAAAACCTCAGTTAAAGCCTGAAATACACTTGTTTGCATGTGGAAAATAGGAACAAACTATACACCCAAGCTCATACCTGCCCACTAGCAGATGAACTGTGAGAGGAGATGAGCCCTGAGACAGGAGATGTTCACATCACTCCGGCCACTGCTTCATCTTCTCTAGTATCATGTCCCTGGACTTTTTTTTTGGAGACCAAGCACAGGCAGGAAGTTACTGACCTATTCCTATCAAGGCTGACCATTCTTTACAGAGCAGCGTAGAATAGAAAATAATACAAGAAGTCAACAAGCATCTGCTTTTTAAACCTTTATCACACCTTTAGGGGACCTTCCTCATCCCCCGAGCCCACTACTTTTGTAACAGGGACTGCTGCACCGACTGAAGTCGTACAGCTACACTAAAAAGGATCTCTGGTTTCTGTGAATTTGAGAACAGCAAGCAAGGAAATAGCTACATGTGGTTACCATTTTGTATCTTTACCCTTTTTTTTTTTGCCTTTATTATCTGCACAACATCTTTTTTGGAACTTCTTAATATTCATTTTAAGTCTAGCAAGTATGATAAAGTAGCTGAGATAAGTTGCCTCACTCACTTAGACAGGTCGTCAGCATACCCTCTCCAGAAAAGATAAAATATTTATGATGATTAATACAAAAGATATTACAGACAGAGCCTTTCAAGAACATCAGAACAGATTAAAATTTAAAACAATAACATACCTAATAGCTTTCTCTACTTTGGGATCTGAAGGGCTGTACTGAGGGTCTTTTACCACTTCAGAAATAACACTGAAAGACATTACTGTACAATTCGTATTTAGGTCTGATGAGAAAGTCAAGTGAAAAGCATGCTAAATTCAGATTATAGTCTTTTTTAAACTCACCATGGGCAGGGAAAGTTGATGCTGTGTTTAATATCAGCAAGCACCACCTGTGTACCCTGAAGCATGCTTATTTCATTGATGTAATGAGAAGCAATAACCCTTTGGGAATGATCAGCAGCCATTCTAGTCCTGCTTGACCAATGCCAGCTGAATGTGGTGTAGATCAGCTGCAGTGGGGGATGGAGCTGTGAGATGCCTTGCTGGGACCCTCTTCCCCCACAGCTCAGCAGCTGTTTGTGCTCAGCCCTGTTCCTCTCTCCCTGCCTACACTCTGCTGTAGCTGTGCTGTGTGGCTGGCCCCGTGCCCTCCTGGTCCCAGCCTTGGCCAGGGATGCCACTGCTCCTGCTCCTGCACTGCCACCCTCCTAGCTTCCCTGGCCCTTAGAAGCAGCCCTGACATAGGGATGTGTGGAGACATCCTCTATTTCCCATATTATTCCATAAATTTTTAGAAAGGTGCTCTACTCTTTTTAAATAAAATGATAGAATCATTTGGGTAGAAAAAGACCTTCAAGATCATTGAGTTCCACCATTAAACTCTAACCCAGCACTGCCACCTTGATAAAGGCCAGAGCTTTATCAGTCTGACATTTCCTGTAAGACTGGCACTTCTTGTAAGTTGAATTGTTCAGCCTGGAGGAGACTGTGGGGAGGAGACTTCATTGTGGCCTTCAGCTTTCTGGTGAGGAGAAGAGCAGGGGCAGGCACTGATCTCTTTTCTCTCATTACCAGTGACAGGACCCGAGGGAATGGCCTGAAGCTGTGTCAGGGGAGGTTCAGGCTGGATATCAGGAAAAGGTTCTTCACCCAGAGGGTGGTTGGGGACTGGAACAGCTCCCCAGGGAAGTGGTCACAGCACCAGCCTGACAGAGTTCCAGGAGCATTTGGACAAAGCTCTCAGGCACCTGGTGTGACACTTGGGGTGTGCTGCACGGGGCCAGGAGTTGGGACTCAATGAACCTTGGGGATCCCTTCCAACTCAGAAGATTCTGTGGTTCTATGAAAAACACCAAATCTCTTGAATTAAGTGCTTGTACACACTGACCACAATCCAGTGAAATCTTTGATTTCCCCAGGCTGGCTGAGCTATAAAGACAGGCTGCAGCTGTGGCCTTCAGGATGGAGAAGTGTTTGCTGGACATATACAAACTGAATGCTCCCACAGGCCATCCTGGTGCGGTGGAGGGAGGCATGCAGAGGCTGAAATGCTTTTGAAAGTAAGGCTGTGCAAGAAAAGCAGGGTGATATCTGCTCCAGAGCACAAATACACTGAGGAAAATGCTGATGAGGGATTCCTCTAGCATCTGTTTACACTGTGTAGGAGAGAAATCTGAGTTACCACAGAGGACTTAGTAGCACATGCTGGAGGCTTTGTGCTGCCTTGAAATAAATAAAAGGATTTTAAAAAATTCTACATAAGGATGTTTTCTGAACTCAGTAAGCATTTAGCTTGCGAAAATTTTATATTATACCTAATCCTGAATGGTAACATAAAATTTACCAGAGAACTAAAAATTAGCAGTTGCTTCCTTATGAATGTCACCTTTTGCTCATTATGTTTCTTAATCACAAACAGGATAACATGAAAACAAATATACCTGATGTGTTAAAAGGACTCATTTTGCAATCCTGAGAACAATTATGAGCAAATTCAGCTGGGAGAAAGAGTTTATTTGGGAAAAAGATGAAAGCTGGGACCTGTTTAAGAACATTTTCTCAGACACTAAAAAAAGCCATTAACAAAGAAAAAAAATGAATACTTGCCTGAATCATCACAATGGCCTAGTGAAGTAAAAATAGATACAAAAAATAATCCACATCCAGGAACACAGGGAAATGGATTGCAATTAATATACATTAGATAATTAAGAAAAAAATGAAAGAAGGAAAGAAAATCAATGTTATGTAGACTAAAGGACATCATCAACTTTCCAAGTATGACAAACAAAAGAGGAATGTCATCAATGACATTAGTGCTTTCTGGACAGAAGTTATAGTAATGCCAATAAAGATGCAGGAAAGTTAAACATGCTCAATAAATAGATCACTACTGCTTTTGCTGGTGAGAAGAAGCTTCTCTTAAGTTTACTTTTCCACACTAAGTGTGCCCCTCTGCCAAATGCACTTTTTTATTCTAGTTTCATGCTGGTTCATTTGGATTTTCAACTGTTTTGATGGTTAGTGTTTCTTTTTTTAATTTCTTCTACAGTGCTTCCTCAGATTGAGTTTTTCTTCTCTGTGTCACCATTTGGTAAGTGAACCTGAAATGCCTCTGTAAAGAAGTAGTCTGTAACATTCTCAGAAGATGCCTGCAATCCCTCCATCACTGTCCTCCACCCACCCCTGGCATGATATCTAGGTGCAGTTTACTGAGCTACTTTGATATTTTAATTCACACTCAGCTATGATAAATAGTTTCTTTGCTTGTAAAGTAGCTTGGAAGCATATAAAACAGCAGCTGTATCAGCACTTTTTATAAAAAGCTAAATTAGGAGGTTTTGAACCACCAGCATTGATTTTTAATTAATCGTAGACAAATAGAGAAATTCCAGAGCAGTGGAAGAATGCTAAAACTATGTCAGTTTTTGTAAAAGGTAAATAGGATGACCAAGGTCTAAACAGACCTATAAGCCCTTCATCACTCCCAGACAAAAAGCCCAGAGTGCTTGCTATCAGATTTCATGTCAAAAGCTATTGTTAATCTTGTCCAAACAAGTTTCACTGATGACAGGGGTTTCCTGAACAAGACCACAAAAAAACCCTAATGGACTTGGTTGAAGCAAAAAGCATCCTGAAACTTGGACCGATTTGGAAAAAAAAAGGAGAAAACAGTCATCAAAAATTAAATTTAAAAAAAATTAAAAATCCAGATAGTATTAATCTTTACCAGTTGTCTTGTATGTCCCTCAAACTTTACAGGGCTGTTTTCATTTAGACTTAAGTAGACAAAAACAGTGAAGAAGTTTAGCCGAATAATTACATAGCAAAATGAAAAGTCCCATTTGATGTATTAGGGTATCTTCCAGAACACAATATTTTTATTTTTAAAATATATCTGAATCCTTTATACATCTTTGTGTTGCCTTTTTTTTCCAGATCAAGAAGTAAAATTTAAAAACACAAGGAAAAAACCATGCTCTTTATTCAATGTTAAGTCTTCATGGAGTCCAAAGCCTTTAAGCATAGGTCCAGAAAATGACATTGACGTTTCCTTGTGGATTGCTTTTATATGTTTTTTGTACATAGTTCATATTCATCTAATGAGCTAAAGAAATATCAGTGCAATGAAGGCAAACAGAAATGCTGAGCTGCGGTTTCCAATGTTTTGAGATCTATAACGTCATATTTCTTTGGTGATTTTTTTAAGAAAAGGTGAGGCGTTTCACTGTTGCAAGAAAGGAAACTTCCTAAGACCAAATATTTATGGGGTGTCACTGACAGTTAAAATAAGCTTTTGCAACACATATGTAGGTTAAGATAGACCATAACACAATTTGCTAAGATATGAAGCAACTTTTGGCTTCGTATGTTGTAGTACCTTGAACAACATTTTCTTTCCCAGAAGAAATAATCTGGCTTCTATATATCAGTCATTCAAAAAGGGGACTCTCAACACGTCCAAGGGCTGTGTTTAGGAAGCATTATTTGCCCATAAGAGTCACAGATCGCTAAGCAGATTTACAGGCTTGCGGAGAAGTTATCCTCGCTAATCTTTGCTTAAGAGTAAGTTGAGTCTGATACGACAGCTAAGCAGCTTTCAGTATTGTATCGAGTTCCGCTTCACTGCTCATAGTGTCTTTCTTTCCTGCTAAATGATCAATCTCAATTTAGGCATTGGGGGGAAAGGAAAGATGAAAGAGGATGGAGAGAAGGCAGTCCTAGTCCTCACTTGGCCCTCTGTAAAGCACAACAATTCCTGATCCACTGATGGTTTCTGTGTTGAACTGGGCCACAGAGAATTCCAAAAGCCTTGCATGAGGAGTGTTTGAACAGAGAGGGATTAACCATGTACATCACAGACACTTGCAGGTAATAATGCAATACATTTACAATTAATACATTCAAAGCATCTAAGAGACTGCCTCATGACCGTGAAAGTCACTAAAAACTTAGATTATTTATAACCAAATATTTTATCTTCTTTCTTTAATTATTCTTCAGAACTTCTCTCTTACATATAGGGAATATGAAGCATCAAATTCTACTTTCCTATCCCTAAGTATGCATAATTTGTAGCAAGAGAAAAAATGTTTCAGTACCGACTGATCTACAAATTGAATTACTGTGATCCTCTTTGTCAGGTGAAGAAGCTCAGTCTGCTACTCTTAGCAAGAAATTAAAAAAAAAAAAAATGTTCATTTATAATTTTTAAAAGAATCCTGCTCCTTGTAAAAGAAAAGTCAGTAAAGCAAATGATCTCTCTACCCATAGCTGCCCAGGAAAGAAGTAGAGAATACAGAAGAAGCCTTCACACCTGGGGCAAACCTGAGTGCTCTCAGGACAGTGAAGATGCAACTCCCAAAGCTGAAAGTCCTCCCCAGTAATGCCTTGTCTCCAGGCCTGAGAACTAGGACCAGTAAGAGTGCAACTGGCACTTTTGCAGTCTGTGCTAGCATGCAGAGCTAGCTCTGAATTACATACAGCACCACATATTCAGATCTCTGGGTATCACACTCAGCCCTGGATTACACCTGTAAGAATACACAAAGCATGGGAAGCCAGTGTACCACATACCCTCCACATGACACTACGCAAACATTCCACCTTGCCGGCAGTCTCTAACAGCATCAGTCCTGTCTCTGTCTGATGCTAAAACAGACATGTCTGTCCCTCCAACGCTCACTGATCAATTACTCTGAGCAAACAAGGGGAATGCCTTGGCAATGCCATCACAAACCTTGAAACCACCACATCAGAAATTTTTGTAGAAATACCATCCTTTCTGCGATTACATAACACTGGAAATTTACTCTGCACACTACAGCCATCAAACATTCTAGCTGCACGTGTTCCTGCATCCCCCCTGTCACAGTGGGCCGGCCAAAGTCCTGTCCTGCCAGCTAGGGTTTGACATGCTGTGAAAAGAGACCTTGAAATCAGAGCTGCAGTGCAGCTCAACTTGCTGATAACTGATCTATATGAGATAGCATGACAAAATGTGAACAATGATGCCTGACATCCCACATGCTATCACATGCCAGAAATGTTAGGAGGGTGGAACAGAATGACATAAAAAGAAATTATGTGCAGCATACTTTTCTTTCCATGCTAGTTAAGTGACATTGTTTTGGCAGTTCAGTCTGATGCTGTAAGTACAGCATCCTGTATATTTTCTATTTAGAAGAGCTACACTAATCTGACAGGGGAAAGATTTGAATTGAAATTGCATATATTTAAATGCAAAGTACACATAATTTAGGCAACTGCTTGTAAATAATCTCATAGACTAAACCCCAGGCCATCACACTTGTTTCTCTAAACAAGGTAGAAGACTTCATTCTCTCCACCTGAATTTTCTCAGCTGATTGAAAGTAAACACATATTAAAGCAAGACTATATATAATTATGTTTTTTTTTTCATTAAAGGAACAACTGATGAACACAGAGCTTTTTCCAAATCAGCAATTGAGAGCATTTCGTAGTCTTTCAGAGAGACAAGTGGCTAAAGCACTTGCTAAAGACATCAAAAAGTTTCATCTGCCAGGGATCAGTTGCTGTGGGTTATAGCTTGTGCACAGAAAAAGCTTTGCTTCCCTCTCCATTAGGGGTCTGTCTACTCTAAAAATTAGACCACAGAAAAGAGTGGAGGGGAAACAAGAAACAGTCTGCCTTGTCCCTAGAGAAAAAATATTTAGCTTTCCTTGGCAGAACTTTTCCCCCCTTACATTTACCAGGTTTTAATTGTTTGGGGTTTGTTTTGGTTGCTTCTTTCTTTTTTTTTTCCCCCAATTCTTTTCCAGCTCTACCCTCAGTCTGAGAAAAATCTAAAATTCCACCCAAATGGCTACTTTCCTATTTAAACATACTAATGCCTTACTAATGCCCTTCTCACAAGCTTTTGTTTAACGCGTTCCTTTCTCTGTTTTCCTGAGGAGTTCTTGTTCCTCTTTGCACCTGGCAGGAAACAAACGCTTCAAGATGCAGAACGTCCTGAGGGCTCCTCCTCAGCTGACACTGTCATTATACAGATGGTGTGCCATCCCTGGCTGGGCTGTCATTTTATTTATTTTGCTTTTTCTCAGCAGAAACAACAGCCATTGATCCCCTTGCCATGCACCTGCCTTTTTACCTGTCCAATCTTACATCCAAACACGCCACTAACGACACTGCAATGGATGGGCTGTGTACACTCTAACTCAGGAAGTGATTTGGTAAAATTAACATTTAGAAGCAGGCACCAGTAGTTATTTCACACATTATTAACTTATATTACAATTCAAATAAGCTTACAGCTGGCAAAAAAAGTCTATTCTGTAAAGTGATCTCAAACATAATAGGCTTAATCAGAGATAAATTAAATTAGTCAGTCATGCATACTACAGCATATTAGCACTGAGTAGTTATTAAACACATTTTCTGTTATCAGTTGTGCAGGCAGTATTGTAGCAAACAAAGTGCATGGGAAAACAGTAAATAAACTTTATGTTTGGGAGGCTACATGTTTGACATTTCCTAGGTTTTATCAAATGTTACATGATCTTTACCACTATAACTGCCACCAGGTTAAGTCCCCATAAGTGATTCAACTTCACTCCCAGGCAATTAGCCAAAAGCAGAGCAGACAGAACTAATGAATACCTAGACAGCAGATGTTCAGCGTGGTTTTGTGTTTTGGAGGGGATTTCTTCCATGTCAGTTTTTGGAAAGAAAAAAGCATGCATGGATGAGTCATAGCTGGTATACACAATTGATAAAGAGGAGACAGGCAACATTTCTATTTGTTATAAAATTAATCTTTGTGTTTAGGGCTTTTCAAAATTTATTTTCTCCTTTGGTTCCACAACTACAGTTTGAAAAGGTCTTGTAATTGTGTGTAAATATTAGAAGGCATTGCTGTTGCCTGCTATCGTAACTTCCTTTTCTACTGCTGTTACAGCAGCCAGTAGCGTCACCTCCATCTCCAGCTGAAAATTTGTGTGAAGAAGAATACAACACAAAATCACTCACATGCGCCTTACACGAAGAATCATTACTTTTGTGACAGGATCCTAAACCCATATTTTTGTTCTCTCGTCCATCTTTTAGAAACTCATCAGTACAGGACTTGGAAATATCATAACTTGCTGAGCCTGACCGGAAGACTTGGGAGCACATCTGACATTCTCTTACACTCTGCACATTTAAAACTCAATGTAAGGTGACAAGAACATTAAGCTGCCCACAGACCAAAATGTGAAACTAATCAGTATCTGTTCTGAGCCACAGGTACAATAATTGGAAAATTAAAGTGCCTATGAACTGCTAGGGCTGGCTGCATCAAAAAGCACCACCTTGAAATGATTAATGAAGACAAATGTATGCAACTATTTCTATTGACAACAACTTCAGACAATTGCAGACTAAAAAAAATAACACTGTAGTTCTCATTTATTTTCTCTAAACCTTGCCTCTTCCAAGAATCACTTGCTAGGAAATGTGTAGGCACTTGCTGGTTAAGAAGTGTTTTAAGTAGGAGCTCCTTTAACTCAAATTTTGAAAACACAGCTTCTTTGCTGTGATTCCTGTAACTATTGTCTGTGACAATTCTGGTACAGAGGAGATCAGTCACAACAGAGGCATTCAACATCACACCCTTCACCTGAAAATGCTAATATGACCTGTAAAAGTAAAATGTCTCTACTAATATGTGATGGCAGTGCTCAACAGACCTCTTAAGAAAATCATTCATGGCAGCGCTGTTTCAAAATGTCCCTTTCTGTCGTACTGCTCCCATCACATCCATCAGTGGCATGGCCAGTCCACTGGATGAACAGGATGTCCCAAAGTGCACCATCATGGATGGGGCTATTGCCATGGCTGTGAACTGTACAAAGCAGGGGCTCCTTTTCTTAAGTGTGAAAGGGGGAGTGAGGCTAAGAAAACTTTCTTTGAAAAGTAAATGGTGTATACATACACATACATTTATACATTCATATCTATATAAAAATCAATGTGATTTTTTTCAGCTTCCTCCTCCCCTTTAAAGTCCCAATAGTAAAAAATAAAAATTCCTTCTGTTCTCTGAGACACTGGAGTTGAGTCCCAAGCAGAAAAAATGAAACAGTGTCTATTTTTAAATGGAACTTACTGAATCTTATTAAGAGAATCCTGACTCCCAGGATTTTGATAGAATTCCCAAAGTCAAAGCACGTCACATGATTGAAGTCACACTGGAATGAAAAGGTAGCACTACAGGCAATGAGTATCAATTAAGTTTTGAAGAAGAAAGGCTTCACCACTTTGAAGGCAATCTAAAATACAAATGACCAGCCCTGCATTCAGAGTATGTTATGAGTACTCAATTATACATATATTCAGAAGCTTGGAAATGCAACCAACTGTTGTGTCTTTATTGGGCATAAACATGTGTAGTTGTGCTGCCCATGGAGCTGTATCCATTTCTGCTTCCTTCCCCCACGATTTCTGAGCAAGACGGTGCTCAGTCTGTTTCAGACGAGTCTTCTTCAGGCCAGGCTTTCAAGAAAAGCCGTAAGAATGGTCTGCAGCAGACAAGCAGAATTTCCGCATGTCTGTTTATTTCCCTTAGAATGGTGTTTTGGATGAAAACACACTTGTGATGATGCAGCTGTGCAAAGGCAGGATGTTCTCACACATTACATGTTGTGTCCTTTTCAGTTATCCATGATGAAAAAATATAAAGTATTATTAAATATTTATAGATGTGTTTAAAGTACAGTTGGGAAAAAGAGACAAAGAAAAGTCTCTGTGTAGATGCAGGTCTATATTCTAAATCTAGTCAGTAAAGGCAGCAGAGACAGGAAGATTTTAACAGCTAAAATATAGGAAATCTGGTTTGGTTCTGTAGCTCTTCCAAGAATTTACTACATGACCTTGGACAATGTCTGACATAAAACAGACAAACCTCTTTGTGATTTTAGATACCATATGAGGAGAAACCTTGAGCCTCTGTGAGAAACACAGGACACACAGGATTTCCAAGCACAGGATTTCCAAGGATGCTGAGAACAGAATTTATGAGTGTGTAGCGGGCTGATAATTGGCCAGATGGCTGGACTTAGAGGGCTGTGATCAGTGGCACAAAGTCCTGCTGGGACTGGTCCCTTGTGATGATTGATACTAGGGTCAGTACTGTTCAGAATCTTCATTAATGACCTGCATGATGGGGCAGGGTGCATCCTCAGCACATTTGCAGAAGATACAAAAGTGAGAGGAGTGACTGGTACACCAAAAGGTTGGTCTGCCATGGCCTTGGATGGGCTGGAGAAATGGGCTGACAGGAACTTTATGCAGTTCAATTAAAGAAGATGTCAAATCCTGCCTCTGGGAAGGAATAACCCCAAGTACCAGTGCATGCTGAGCCATAATGTCTGGAAAGCAGCTTTACAGAAAAGGACATGGGGAACCTGCAGGACAGGTAATGTCCCCTTGCAACAAAGGCCAACAGCCTCCTGGACTGCATGAGGCAGAGGGTCACCAACAGGTCAAAGGAGGTCATTTTTTCTCTCTGTTAGCATTGGTGAGGCACAAATGAAGAGCTGGGCCTGGTGTTGGCATTTCCAAGACAAGACAAGACATGGACACAATGGAATGGGTCCAGCAAAAGGCCATAAAGGTGCTGAAGGGTGTGGATTATCTTTGAAATAAGGAGTTGAGAGAGTTGGGACTATTCAGCCTGGAGGAAATGGGGTCTAGGGAATCTTACTCATATATATAAATATTTGATGGGGTGGGAAACAAAGAAGATTGAACTGGATTCTTCCCAGTGACACCCAGTGACAGGACAAGACAAAAAAGACAAATTGAAACACCAAAAATTCCATGTAAATATAAGAATTTTTGTTTTTTTTTACTTTAAACATAGTCAAGTACTGAGGCAGGCCCAGAGAGGTTGTGGCATCTCCACCCTTGTATATCTTTGACATTCAAGCAGCCATGGTCCTGCACAATGTGCTGCAGCTGACCTTATTCTGACCAAAGGGTTGGACTAGTTGACTTCTAGAGATGCCTGCCAGCCCTACCCTTTCTGTGATTCTGTAAGGGTCTGCAGACAGAAAACATTTATTGAAATGAGGTCAAGTATTGAAAGTGGAAGTACTAGACCTTTGACATCATGGAGTCCAACTGTTAACCCAGCACTAAGGCCACAATTAACCATGTCACTAAGCACTACATCCACGTGTCTTTTGAGCACCTCCAGGGCAGGTGACCCAAACACCTCCCTGAGCAGCATGTTCCAACACTTGACAACCCCTTCTGTGAAGAAAATTTCCTAATACCGAATCTAAACCTGCCCTACTGCTTGTTACCTGGGAGAACAAACTGACTCCCACCTGGTTACCTCCTTTAAGGCACTTGCAGAGAGCCATAAAGTCCCCCTGAGCTGCCTCTTCTCCAACTCCCTGAACAACCCAACTCCCTCAGCCATTCCTCATTACATCTGTGCTCCAGATCCTTCATCAGCATCACTCCCTCATCCAAATAAGCGGGTCTCTTTGTCACAGCAGGAGATCAAGTTGGGCCTGATTCCTGAGTTATCTTGTACCTACAGATATTTACGCAACATTATATTTATATATATATATAAAAGAGCAGATTGAGTCATTTAGAGAAAGAAGGAGAAAATTATGTTGCAGAAGAATGGTAAGACACAAAAATGAGGATGTAGTGAAGGCAGGTGTGAAGGGAACAACATGAAAAGAGTATACTCAAAAGTAAATCATGCAACCTGACACCTCTCTCACTTAAAGAAAAACATAAAATAAGGAAAGACTGGACAGCTTTTATCCCACTCTTTTCTGGAACATCCACATGCCAAAGACTTAACTATTCTGAGGTGCAATTTCATAAGGTCTGCCAAATGCACCAGATTCCCAAAATTATAATGTACAAAGTTTAAACTACAAGTTGATCCTTTTCAAAGCTCTGTAAAAAAGGGCATTTTCACAAGGACACAGTCACAATCTCCCAGCCATCAGTGTCGTGGTTTCCATTAAGTAAAATATGAATAAAAATCTAATGACAGAAAAGGGAAATTTTGTTTCTCAAAATGCATTCTGAAGCTCACATCCCATCATCACTACAGCTCTAATGCCCCAGTCAGAGCCGAATAACAAGTAATAGATTAAAAACCTCTGAATATGCACTTGATAGTCTCCTCTTCCATTACTCTGCTGCACTCTGCTCTTTTCCCATCGTTAGTATTGGATAAGACTTACAGGAAGAGATTCTTCTCCGACACAGCTATTGAAAACCCGATAGTCTGATTTCCATTATTCAGTTTGATTTCTGTTACCTCTCTGAATCCATTCTCACAGAAACATAGATTTCTTAACATCCATTACACAAATGCAACTTCATCATTATTCACAAGCACAATACCAGCCTCATTTTGCACCTGTTTCTTGTCTCCTAGCTAAAACCTCTTTTAAAGAATATCTTCACTCCTCACTCCTGAATTGTTTTTCTTTACCCTAGAGCAGCATTTCTTCTTATTAGCTATGATATACTTTTCAAAATCACCCGAAATACTCCTCAAAACCTCCACATTTCCTGTTTTATGTCTGACATGCCTGTGCTTTCAGATTAGAGAATTATAGACTACCCCAGGTTTCAGATAAGAAGCATTCAGTGAAGTACTGTATGACCACTGCAGAATAAAAAAAAATCAGCTTTTTAAACAGAGCCCAGACAGTTCACCAAAAGTATAATAAACATAGGTTCTCTTGCATAAGCAGTAAGTAAACTGCCTTATGCATACGGGTTTTATTGTCTGCTTCCAATGAATTTATCTCATTTTCACTATCAATAAAAAATATGGATTTGGGGAAGCATAAAATGAGTTTAAGGATGAATTTTTAAAACGCTCATAAAATGATGGATCTACTAAGTAAATACATTGATTTTGAATGCAATGAAATAGCAAACATTACTTGTTTTCTGTGAAGATGGAGATGGGCAGAGGTAAAGTCAGGATTCCCTCTAAAAGCCCTGTTTTTCAGCGGTTTCACAATTTGGCCTGCAGACTCTCACTGCAGACTACATTTGGCAAAGAACACTTCAGCCTGGGAGTATTTTCTTGCCACAAATAATTTTCAAAACAAATTAAATCTGGGTCATTTTTATGTAGTTAGCAGTGCAAAGGACATCTTCTGTGCTTGTTAGTGGTCTTCCAAAAAAAGGGCTTTGATTTTTAAAAATTTGAAACTTGGCAAATGATAAATCCATAGAACTGTGCAGTCAAATCACTTGGGGTATTTTGAAGGCAAACTCAGCTAAAAATAACAAAGGGTTTCACTAATTAAATAAAATTAAATAAATAATAATAAATAAACCTAAGGGTTTGACTTGTTATTTTTGAACAGAATATTTACAGTTATTTTTATATATGAGGCTTTCCAAAGCTATTTCTGTTCTCCAAAAGAGATGTAAAGAATGTTTTAGCACACTCTTTAGCATATAGCCCTTTAGCAATGCATAGGTTATAAGGGTGTATTGGAGAGATGACACCAGAGAAAAATAGCCCTCATCATCTCAGCCTATTGCTTTGCTAATCTGCATCGACAAACCAGTTTCAACATTTTTCATTTTTAATCCTAAGAAAGGGACACTTTAATGTCTGTGTTTATCTCACCCCTGTTGTCCATCAGTGACTTCATGTGAATTGTCTTATGTTAAATGCAGAAAAAAATGGTGACAGAATAAATTCCCAGCTCTGACTAATCAGACTGAGATCTGAAAAGGAGATGTACATTCCTCTGCCTACATCTTTACTAGTATCAAAAGACTGGCAAACAATGTTAGGCCACTGTTCATAGTTCTGTTACTCTGCTGATTTCAAAACCTGTAGTCTCTTCCACAGCTGCCCAGATTTTATGTCTTCAGCACATTTGCATAGGCGACAATCACTTACACATAAAGAATGACTTTGCTGCTATGGCAGTAAAAAGGAAAGAAAACCCAGTTCCCTCTCCTGTTGCTGCACTCTCCTATACACTCAGTAAGAACAAAAAGCCTGAATTTACTGTAGACACTGAAGAGGAGCGGATGTAACTCTACAGAAACAGGGAAAGGGCCTCTCAAAAGATATGCCATTCCACTGTTTGGCATGTGAAAAGAGAGAGATATCCATACCTCCAGCTCTTGCCTACAAAAGGTTGGCCAATTCCATATATGTTAGTGCTGTTAACTGTCCCTTCTTCCTTCCTGCCTCTGTGGCAGATGTAGCAGAAGACGGCATGCCTATATTCCATTTACTCAATACCCATCCTACCCATGATATCACATAACCAGTTTGGTTCAATCTAAAATGCCAACCTCTCTTGGGGCTTGGCAGGTGTAAGCAGGTGATCGCTCTTCTGCTGCTCCTCACTTCTCAGGCAGCGACCTCAGAGAATTACTCCTGAATTACCAAGCAATAATTCAATATTTTTGCAAATACCAGAGCACAGCCTGACTGCAAGACTGGAACTCTGAACCCTTTTTTAAGGTTGACTTTTTAACAAAGGGTAAAAATTCTGCTGTGACAAAGAGAGTCTGCAGCTATGGAAAGAGTATCCATGTGCACCTGGGTTTGCATTTAGGTAGCTGGATGAGCATGTACAAGGCTGGTTGTCATCAAGAGGAAAATGTGACACCAGAGAGTGCTCTAGCAGCTTGGAGAACCCAAAACCACCACCAGACACCCGCAGTCCTTTAGATCAATCTGACTCTACAGTGCAAGTGTTGGAAAGGTGGACGGATGGATGGACGGATGGATGGACAGACGGACAAGAGTTTTGTGAGTTTCTGGAACAGCTCTTGGGTTCTGGGAGAGCCTTGATGGCTAGAAGGATAGATGCACATGGTGAAAGGTAAACACCTTGCACAGAAGGTGCTTCTGTGCTCTAGTGGCTTCTCTGGTGGCTGGCAGTGGAATACCTAGTTGGTGTTTTAAGGGTAAGAAGTGCCTCAGTACAGAAGCAGGATGTCTGAGGAGAATTTTGGAAGAGCTGGCAGTCATGCCCTTTGAAAAAGGCAAGCTACTAAAAGGATGTCTGTGACTTTTCAGTGCTTTTCAGTGTCACATGAAGGATTAATCTCTCTGGGGAGGTTGGACTGGATTAGGTGGTTTGTTCAGGGCTGGCAAGAGTGTTTTTGCTAACAGTGCCAAGGCTGGAATAAACTGGAGAACAGCTATACTGAAAGGAATTAAAATGCCCAGATATTCAGGAACCCCAACAGCATTCTGAGGTTTGTTACTTCAGTAACAATTTTTCCAAGGTTTAGGAGAAACAGCTTTAAGAACAGATCTTTCTTAATATTCTGTATAAAATAACAGCATTTAAATGTTACATTTTATAGCTAGGCTGTATTGAGTTTTATTTAATACTTGTAACAGAAGGGGCTCATCTGGGAATGTGTTCTTTTGTTATGAGAAATGGTACAAACACAGGAGAAATCACATTCAATGCATGGAATTACAGAGGTGACATCTGAACAGTCAAACTAGGGCTCTTCACAGCCTTCAGAGACTATAATTTTTAATATAGTTACTCTGTTTTCAAAAAAAAAATTCACGCTAATGTAGTGCTTCATCATTAATGTGTGATTTGGTGCAGGATATTTACACATGCATTAATTAGTGGGAATAATGGATCTAAGTTTGTAGAATAATAAGTTAGTAGCACAATCTCCAAAGAAGTGCCCATAACCTGCAAATCTCATAAACTTCAGTGCTGATATGTGAAGTTAAACACCTGCAGAAGGCAGGAAATAGTGCTTTGGGCAGTTAGTTTTGGTGTTCATATATTCATATGAACTGTAAAATGAGAACAGACAACTAAAAATATCTTAATAAGGCACAGTGCCAAAAACAATGGACAGAAACATTTTTCTAGTGAGATTACTCTGCAGTAATTTAAAAGGAATAGCTTAAAAAGTAGAAAGAAGCTAATGACTGCAGGCAAGTTACGTTGCAAATGTGCTTTTCCTTAGCAAGCTGTCACTGTGTACAGAGGTGAAATATAAACCTGTGAGTAAAGAAAATACATGCCTATATTTTAAAATATTATGTTTATATTTTATTATGTCCTATTTTTCAAATGCTGTTAAAATTATCAAGCATAAAACTAATATTTATTCCTCTATTATAAGCACCAAGCTACACTGCAAACTCAGGACTTACAGCTATACAAACACATCTTATTTATGTACACAAGGAGAAATATGTCTTGTTGGGAATTCAGTCCAAGTGTGTGGTCATCAAGCTTTAAATCAGAGACTAACATGAAAATACAAGTAAAACATTTACTCTTCTATTATTACTATTATTATTTCTTAAATTGTTTTTCAGTAGCTTTTTTTTCACTTTCAATATTCTGCTGCTTGTAGCAGTGTACTGGTTTGTGCTCAATTATTTTTAAAGTAAATAAATAAGTAAATAAATAAAAAGAAAACTCACTCTTGAAGTGGTGATTTGTTAGGGAAGACAGAATATACCCAAGAGAACCAGACTGCAGAATATTTGCCTTCTTTATAATGAAGCTCCAGATCCTAGGCATTTGCAATTATAGTCCCTTCCACAGCAGGAACTGCTGTTGTTATTGATACCTTTTATAGTCCATGTCATGTAGAGAGGCTCCCAGAAGGTTTGGTATTTTAAGAGCAAAGCAGGCTGGATTGAAAATGGAAGCAGGTTGAAAAGCCTGACATTTCTCCTAGTCTCCCCTTAGAAACAGCTTCCAGTACATTGAGATATGAAGAATACAGGAAAGTAAGTTATGACACTGACCTGCTTTAAACTGATAAAAACAATCCCAACTGAAAATACGGATTCTATTCTTTCCCCTTGAAAGTCATTGAAAGAAAACTGTGTATAAAATAGTATGAGAAAACTATGTATAAAATATAAGAAAACTATGTATAAAATATTCACCTTAAACAACTTGAACAACATGCATATTTTTGATTGAATAATCCTGTAGATCTGTAGTTGTAGTTTAGAGCTTCACCACCCACAAAGGCTAAAGGTTTTTATTTGAGATGTCTGCCTCAGGCCCTCCTCCCTCACCTATCCTCTCCCATCACGCCGCTCCCAGAAGATCAAAAATTAAAATCAATGTGTGTTAGTTCATCTAAACAACTATGTTGTTTCTAAGAACATGGTTGACACAGATATTCTTTCTGTGTATTTTTTTTAAACATTCTACAGTCCCCAGGAAAACACACATATTGAGCAGGATCAAGCAAGACTGAATTTGTGAGTGCCGATTCAACTAGGTCTGCATAGCCCTGTGATCTGTGAAATGGGTATTGCCTGTCCTCAGCAGAGAATTCACACATCCCCATACATCCGACTTCTGGTAGCACCAAATTCTCTGTAGATGATGCCAGCACTTGAGTGTAGCCCAGCCCATGAAGCTCCAGTCCCCCAGCAGTACCCTCACACATTAAACTGACCTTATTCCAGGACCACTCCTGTTGATCCTGGGTGCTATCCCTAAGACT
>NW_005054322.1:2375195-2400078 GCF_000277835.1 Geospiza fortis
TCCAGAGAGGATTCATGTGCCCTACGTTTTGCCTCCTAGAAAGGAAGACATTAGGATCTGGAATAGACTGTTTAGAGTCAATGGAAAAAATAGGTTTTTCATGAGGGGTAACTGATCTTAGACACTGTATTTTAGCTATATCTGATGTTACCTGTGTATTTGATGATGACATGAGCTGTGCCTGGAAAGGTTTATTTCTCTGCAGAGGATATAGAGGAAGCTCTGAGAAGCTGGTTCAAATGTCAATGTCTATGATTCAGTTGACTCAAAAAGGATAAACTAAACTTACCCATTCTGATTTTGAGCAAAGAAGTAAACAGTGGACAGAAAAGATACCAAGGTGAATAAAAGATGTAGGAAGATACAGAAAGAAAAAAGAGAAAAGAAAAATAGGGACAGAATGTGGGGAGAAAATGTGAGTGGCAGAATAACCATCAGCTTGGAAGGTATAAAAGTCAAACTAGTCTGTAAGTAATGGTTACATGTCTCTCTTCAGAAGGTGGAATTGATCCTAGAGAGCTTCATTTCTCACATTCCTTGGTTTTAACAAAACACCTCTGAAATTCACAAGGAAAATTACTGTCTTAGCCCTCCTTTAATTTCTGGTGTCCACAGAGGGCAGACAGCTTATTATTATCGTCAGTTGTTCAACTAGCTCAAATGGGAGAGGTATGAACTATGAATCCAGACATCTTAACCTGCAGTTAGCCTGTGAGTGGTAGCATGTAAGATATCATTTCTAGTTTCTTAATTTTAAAAGAAGAGACACTATTGGACTCCAAAGTCAAACTATCAGGAGGCAAGCAATAGCCCAATTTTTTATTATATCTCCTTTAAATAGTATACAGATTAGGCACGGGACTCTACATTAATGCTTGCTTCATTCAGCAGTTCAGTATTGGTTATTTTTATTGACTAGGTTTAGGGTGAAAAGTGAAGATTATTTCCTTGCAGGACTCACAGCTACTTAGTTGCAGAATTCTGAAGATATTTTGGGAGTAGAAGGTGGAATTAGAGAAAAAAAGGCCATATGTAGAGGCAGTGGGATTTCAGTGGTGAGAGCCAATTTCTTCATTTGCCAGTTATAAATTATTTTGGGAGTACTGGATGAGCTATGCTAATCAGACAACTTCATTTTGGGTTGGAGGTGACATGGCAGGAGCACAGCTATAGATTGAAGTCATTATCCATTGTATCTGGAACATATAAAATGCTATGAAATATCCTGAAAAATCAATATCCCAGCCTGGGCACTAAAAAATAGGTCAATGTATCTGATAAAGCTCAACTGGGACAAATATCTCTTGGGAAATTCAGCTTTCCCATTAACCTCAGGGATGGTTAATTTCCAGATGATTGAAACTGGTTTAACGTGTTAACCATGACTCTACTTCCCAAAAAACATGAGATCTTGCCTTTGTTCCATTCTTTTTCTTCTGTGCCTGATCTGACAATGATTTTTTTTAAAGCAGGACCTTTCTATCTCAACAGCAGTTAACACCTTTCCTATTGCTTAATATATTTTGCTAATCAATATCTGTGAGACATTATGAGTGTGGTTCATCTTGCTGAACACTGGACATTTGCAAAGAAGGTATTTAACATCTGAGGCTGTTTTTACAGGCACAAGAGAGAGATGGGTGAATTTTGGCAGCTGGTTCCTCTGACCTATTTTAGACATGTCTGTTTCTCTTGTCTAGCTATACCACCTTCAGGCAAGTACCACTGCTGTATACATCTGCATTGGAGAGGTTCAAATGTCATCAAAACAAAATCCACCTGCCACTTAACCTTTCAAACAGAGTCCAAAATAACTAAAATTAAGTGGGTTTACATAAAAGAAAATTTCTCTCAACATTTTTAACATGTTCATACACCTTACACTTTTCTACTCCCTTTTCCATGTTGTCCTTATCTTGGACAGATTTAGGATATTGAACATGCACAGATAAGCCTCCATGACTACCTACTTTGACAGATACACAGATAAGAATGTCCTGTTAAAGTGATTTAGCAAGGCTGAGGTATTTAGAAACAGCTTTAAAGGTTCTTGGAAAGTGGTTTAGTACTACAAAGGCATCATTAAAGCATTTATAGTTTTTTCTGCTTCTTAAGGGGGCCTGGGGTGGAAAAGAAAGAAATGAAACAAGGAAGAAAGAAAGGTGATCCGAGTATAAAACCTTGGCATTAACACAACGCCAAAAATAACAAAAGAAGCATAGGAGTATCCCCAGGATGCTGTTTTGATTTGGCAGTACCCCAATTTTTCTAAACTTCCAAGGACATATAAATGCAGAATGTTCTCAAACTTTCACGTTACCTTCTGAATGAAGAAGGTCTCTTACTTCTTTTTTCAGTCACTGTTATCTGCTGAGAGAGCTACAGATGGGACACTTACAGACAGACTTATGAAGGAGCTTTTCACCCAGCACCTACTTTTGCACTGTACTTTTTATTGAGACAGCATTTCAAGCAGAGAACTCTGTACAATGCAAAACCGAGAGGAGACATTCCTTTGTTTCTGCAGAACAGCACCCTCGTGGCTTCTCTTCCTGCAAGACCTCTGCAAAGAGCTGCCATAAAGGGATAGCCTGAAAACTGCATACAGTTTACACACAATATAAGTGTGTTTAGAGAATGCTTGTCTGACTGATGGAAATTTTATTTCATATATTCATTGTATGTTTTTAGCTCTATAGCAGAAGTCTTTGCTCAGATAAGAAGGGAAAGAACTCTAGCAAACTGGAAATACTTTAAATTTTCTGATATAATATCTTTAATTTTAGTTCACAGCGAATCTTCTGCTTAGCTGAAGATGAATCAGGTACTAAACACAACTACTGCTTGTGAACACCAAGGGTCTTTACTTCCTAAAGACACTTCCATCAGATTGTAGAAAATGGGGTTTTTTTCCAGTTTAATAGTATCTTTTTAATTCTCATAGAAGTATCCAACTTGTATTCACTCAGAAACTGCTCTTCCATTTATGTTATTGAAGCAGTAAATGCAGGTACCTGATACTCTGTTGCAAGTTTATAAATTTTTGTTACAAATTTGCAAAGTCAAATTCTAATCTAACCACTGTCAAATTCTTAACTACAAAAGATTCAGTAAAATGGTGTAAAATCTTTTGAGTTAAAGCTGAAATACACTCAAAATTTTAAAAAATGCTAGTCCCTGCAGTGAAAAAGAAATTTGAGTACCATGAGGCTTCATTGTGGTAATTTCTGGCTATGCAAACATGATGCACCTACATAAAAGGTACTCAGAGGACAAAAGGATCTTGTGTGTCACTGAACTATAGTCATTACATGTATGATGTATGGTCAAAATTTTTGTATTTTCTCTGACGCTAGCCTAACTAACCACATGGTGATGGAAGAGTCAACATTTATTTTTACAGGCTACCAGGAGTCGTATAGTGGATGCATGTACAGAAATACACTTAGAATGTTTTTCACCATGAAAGTAGGGCAAAATTCTGTTTTTGTTTTGATGATAGAGGGGAGTCAATGATTTTTTCCTATAATATTGCAGAAAAAAGGTACAGATACAGTCCACAAAAGTTTTATGAGTACTCTTATTTACACTGTGCTTAAAAAGAAACATCTGTGACTGCTTTATAGTGTCTTTGTTTGCAGATGAAATTTATCTGGTTTACAAGTTCCTTCTGAAAAGCAGCTGAAACAGAAAATTCATCACAGCATTGTGTTCCACATTTGGCCTTTTGCTAATACACACCTTGTCAGGCTACAGCAACTGAGGAGGATCACAGTTCTTCAAAAGCATTAGGGAAAAGCATGGAGGCAAGATTTAAAATATAAGAAAATTGATTTCCTTAACGCTGCTGACAGTAAATAGTTACTTACTTGTTCAGTGGCTGCAGTTCCTAAAGAAATATTGTGTCACTAACTCCTCAGTTACTGTGCCAGAGTCTCAGGACGAGCACTGCCTGCTGCAGTCAAGTCCTCCATGCTTTTTTTGTTTCTAAACCAGCAGTGCATAAAGCTGGATTAACCACACCACCCACACAAAATCCAAGCATCATCCAGCTCCAGCTCAGTGCAGAACTGAACCAAGAGGCCACAGAGGATATATGTGTCCAGCACAGGTGAAAGAACTGCACCTGCTCTGCAAACAAGGCAGACTTCTGCATGTCTGTGCAGGTACAGCCATGCACATACCCATACCCATGCACTAGAGCTTGCAGCTTCCCAGCAGTAAATCCCTGCTAGAAATGCTATTCAAATTGTGTCAGTGCTACAGCTGGGCCCCACTTCACCTCTCTCTCTGATACAGTAACATACTAACAGGTAAATGGAACAACTCCACTACAATGGGTTTGTTACTACCAGGCACATTTCTGAAAGAAACTACTCAAGCAGGCTTAAACCTTATCAAACTTCCTCCTTGATTCTGGGCTTGTACCAGCCAGCTTATAGCATATTCTGAATCATGAAAAAGGCACTTTGTGTAGTGTTCTTTAGTTGCCAAATTCACCAATTTACTAAGAGAGGTTGGGGACACGTCGCAAAATTTCAAGGTGCCACGAAAGCTTATGCACAAGAAGCACCACATAATGACAGATGTATTTTCAAGAAAGATTTGACATTCAGAGTAAAAGGGCAACACGCGTTGGGGAAGAGATAAATGTAAGATGGCAGAGCTCATCTTTGTATTTAGATGAGCAGTCAAATCTGAGGCTTGGAAGCCATAGGGGATGGATGACATTAGGTCTGCTGCCCTGTAAAAACGATAGTGAGATTTTTTATAGTTCCCGTGTATAATGTTTCTGCAAGAGAGCAGGTATATATACAGCCCCAAAAACCTGAAGGCTACTCTGAGAGGAGTGATATGTGTTTCAGTCACTCACTTGCATATTACTGAACAATCTGGAAGGCCAAAAATTGACAGTGTGCAATTCTTCAGGAGTTCCTGAGGAGCAAAGCTGAGACGATATGTGCATTGCAATGGATGTTGCTCAAGCCTGGGGCTGTGCTGCTGTGTTCCAGGATGCCCACAGGGATGTTCCAGCTACAAAGTGACCTTAGCAGCAAAGGACATGAACTTTTCTCTCAGTACTCAGCCATTTTTTCAATGGATTTTGACAGGGAGTCCCAATTAATAAAATCATATTTCACCATTAAGCATGGTTCAATATCTTTATTTGAACATTCCAGTGCAATTGGTTTTTTCCTGCCAACTGGCTTCAGTTCAGAATTCTCTTTACTTTTTCTATTGATCTTTCCTCCTGTTGAAGAAGTCTTTATTCATCCCCATTAATGTAACTGGGTTAAAAACTTTTCATGCTTCTGGTATTAGTGATAGCATGTACCATGTTTTGATTAGGACAACATCTCTGGGCACTTCAGGAATTTGTGCACTTGCATCTCAAAAATGGAATCATCTAGCCTTGCCTGCCCCTAGAAATCTTCAGTTTCCTCAGATGTATGTGATTCAGTCTAGCTTTACCAGGAGAGTTTTGGAACAAGGAGGGTTCTGCTTGGCCTCCAGGTCTCTGTAATGGAGTGAAAAAGCATGACCCATTTCTGAGTTCCTCGAGTCTCCACTTACTGTCCAGGAAATGTGGAAATCCTGCTGCAGATTACAGCACTGTAGCCCCAACTCCCGACAGAACTGATGTTCTCAGTTGGACTGAGGATCACTACTCCTAATGCTGCTCAAACTCCATGTCTCATAGGTGAAATATTCCCAGTTTACCAAATAGCCATTTTCTAGATTGGTTGAAAAACTTCTGGAAGTTCTAACAGTAAACAGCAACTATGTGAGTCCAGTTTGCCCACTGGTGCCCTTTCCAGCCTCATCCTTCACCCTGCCTTGGTTGTACAATGGCCACTGCATTGCACACAACACGGGATGATATGGGGTTTGTAAGCAGAATATTCAGAACCACTCTACTGACAGGTGAAAAGAAATAAAGAGCTCATGTTTAGAGATGCTGACTCTGTTGTGCTAACACAAGTAAAATATAAGGGGGGAAAAAGCCCTTTATTTTTATTGTTAGCATTTGAAGATAGCGTTCTGAATACACTTTGGGATTATATCTCCTGAGTCAAATAGCACTGTATTTACCAACACTTTTCAGAGAAGAATGGCCTTTTAAGTGGTGCTTAGCAACAGCATTTTCCATTCTATTCTATTAGTTTTAACACTTCCATGTTTGTTTTTCGTTTTGAGTGAAAAATACACAAGAAAAATTTCATTCATGCTCTGAACACCAGTGAGTTCAGATGCATGGCATTAGGCATAGACAGTCCTTCTGTAACTGACACTGCACTCAATATCTGTCTGGACCAAAACTCCAAGGTTCCCAAACCCACAACTGACGTCAGTCACCTTTATATGGATGTGATTTTCAGTCCTCTATTAGCTTACACTGTCCAGAAAGCATCAGACTGAAGGATGGGCAATCACCTTGCAAAGACCAGGATGAACCAGCCTATGAGAAGTTATGCATCCACGTATCCCACAGAAGCAGACAGAGCTATGCTGATCAAAGTCTCGTAGGAAGGATTAAGCGTACACCAGACTTCAGAAACAGAACAAGGAACATGAAGTTTAATCTTGTAAAAAAGAGAGAGGGGTGTGTCTGAGGGGGCATGGCCAGGAGGTTATTCTGTGCCATTTCACATCACACTGGGTAGGAGTGAGGGATTCTCTGGCTTCCCAGAAGAGGAGCAGGGGTTTTGGTGGAGGAAATGTAGCAGGAGAAGGAAGCCACTTGCCCTTGTTCATTGTCACCCAGGGTTTGCAGGAGCATTTGCATGTAAATCATTCCTTCTTTTGCACACTTTTTCTTATTATGTAGTTGCTGTTCATTTTTTTATCTCACTGCTGTTTCCACTAAACTGTTCTTACCTCAACTCATGAACTTCACTTTTGTACCTCCAGTTCTCAACCGTGCATCTGAACAGTAAAACCAAAATTCTTCCTCCCTTGCAGTTTCAAGTATTTTAATTTCTATTCCTTACAATATAACTGGACTTGTGTTACTACATATCACATTTATTTGGACAGTCATGTAAGTTTGCTGAGTGTTTTAACATGATTCTCCACCAGATAAATAAAAAATACTAAAAAAATCAGCTACTTTGATCAGGACTAAACCATGAAATCAGAGTTCACACATAATACTTAACCTAAATAAAGAATTCATGGGAAACAGAATCCTGCTATCATAATATTTATTGGAAAGGTATACAGAAAGAAAAAAATCCATACATGCTTCTCAGGAAAGCATAATTTCCCAATGGATACTGCTCTATTCGACTTGAATCTAAACTAACACTCTAGATTCTAATAGCACTTGGCAAGCTGCAGACACATCATTTTTTAACTTAGGCTCACATTTGAATTACCTGGACTTAGATTTCCAATGTGACCTTTTCAGAGCTTTGTTTAGGAACAAAAAGAGTTCTCACTGGAGAGAGAAGAGACTTTTTAGAGAACAAGATGTATCGTTGAAGGTAGAGGCTAAAATAGGAGATGCTGCTAGTCCAGATTTAAATAAAACAATGACTACGTATGCAAGATTTGTTGCTTTCAGATGACAAAAGGGAATACAATTTTTTTTTTACATTCAAACCAAAATTTGTGATCTTTTGTACTATGCTTTCAAGTATGTATTTATTCACCCTGTGCCTGAAGCTTATAAAATGCAGGAACACGGTGGTTTTTCTGCCTGAAATAATGGACACACTGAAGATGTACATGACAAACAGAATAATTTTGTGTCCCCAGCTCTGCAAGGAGTTCTGTACCAAAGAACATAAACAATGAAAGCCAATGCATTTCTCACTTCTCAAAACAGACCCTGCACTCTTTAATGACCATCTAAAACCCCAGCATATTAGGATCATATTAGATTTTTATTTTTCTTCTCCCACGGGTCTGCTGATAGGAGAAATGCACAAAATCTGACTTGCAAAGTGCAACTATCCTGTTCTGCTGTGTAATCACATTTATACTGGAGCTATAGACTGGTTTTGTTCCTCATTTCCTTTATCCTTCCTAAGCTGCATAGTCTGGCTTTTAAACTGCCTTTTCACTGCTGAGTTTAGAAATCTACAACAGGAAATCTCAACTGCATATTTACACAGAAAAAAGTGGAAAGCATGGAGGAGCCAAAAAGAGTTTTGAGTCTTTTTGTGGCATGCTCAAAGACACAAGTGGAGAAGAAAGCCAAAATAGATATGCTATCTAATTGCCAAATATTTACTTAATGCAATCATCATTTATTGAGGAAGAACAAGAGTCCAAATATTTATGAAAGATGATAGCATTAGTTACTATAGATGGGGTTTAACACTAATTCGGGGGAAGAAGACTGCTATGACAGATAAAGATTAGTTTACATTATTCAAACTGATTATGCCCTTAATTTTCCCCAAAAACACAGCTCAAAATCCACCACAGAATTAAACGGCTCTTCCTCTGAGCTACCCCTTCCCTGTAGTCCTTCTTCTGCCTGTTTCATTTATGGATGCAACGCCTGAGTGCAAGGTCCAACATTCAAAATGTGTCATTCTGATGCAAATAACAGAAGACAGGGTAACACATTCTTTCCTCTTGTCCACCATTAGAGGCATGTCAAAGGGGCAGAAAGAAGTTTTATCCCTACAACCACCTGTAAGCCTGAAAACCCCTCTGCACCAAGGTGGAGCAAGGAGGAACAGTAATGAGAGAAAATACTTCTCCTCTCTGTGCACCTGATGGCCTCCAGTCAGAAAGCCATGCAGGCAATTAAACCACCATCCTCTGAAAGGAGCTGAATGATCATTAAGGCTTTGGAATTATATTTTTCCAATTTATGGAGGTCTTGACTGAGAAGGGAAAATTAGCGTTGTCATCTTATAGCAAAAGTTCTGTACCTTCTTGGTGATTTCCCACAGGCATCTCTTTGCGGCACTGACAACTTCTTCTTCACAGCACAGCCAACAAACTCCAGCTCCCTTCTCAATCAGCTAACCCAATCTTTCATAGCAATCATCCTCATTGGACACAGCTGTGGCCTGTTAAGGGCAGGGCTACTCCTAATCTTTGGTAATTAGTACAGCTGCAACTCCTCAGGGGTGAGATTACAGGGGTGAGATTACCTTCTGCACTATCTTTATTTTCTTACATTCTATCCCCCCACAAATTGGAGTAGGTGGGCTACTCACAACATAAGGATATAATTCATACATACAACACAGAAAAACTTTGGACAATGAAGGAAAGCTACCAGCATCTGCTCAGAGTGGCTGCAGGAATTAGCGAACATGACAATTACCGGATGCCTAGAAAACATCACTTTTATCCCATCTAATGGATCTAATTTATATGAAGTGTATTCAAAACATCACTTAAGGTTATATACCACATCTCTGAAATAATTTCATTCAACTGAATAACTGAAACACTTTATGTACCTTTTATTAATGCATAAACATGATTAACTTGCACTTTATCCATCTGAAATATTAAAATGTTAAAAGAAGCAGAAAACCAGAAAATTACTGGATATTTCCTGGTTGTTACTGAGCGAGACAGGCAGGTAGAATGAACCGTAACCAACCTGTGACCCTTCCCTTCAATACTAATGCCACTAATAAAATCCGATGTCAGTCAGGAACCCCCATCAAAACAGCATGATCACTTGTCATCAGTCCCTTAGAGCTACATAACAATCTGAAAACTGAATAGAAAATAAGTGTTTTGTTGAAGATTCTCTTGGCAAAATGACTGCCTTTATATTCAGCTTATACAACTAATGCTGCATCTGCTTTTAGTTGACTACAGTTGGATTAAATTTAGATCCAACATGAGGTACATACTGCTATACAGTCACCTCCAGCTGAGATTCCATGCAGTGTTCTTAGAAATACATTATTTTTTTCAAAGATGCAGTGTGAAAGCAATTTCTTAATGCTCTAATACAACTGAAACGTCTCTTTCCTTTCCCAATAATATTTTCCAACACTGCAGCAACATGAATTACATAAAACCTCTCTGGGCCAGAAAAGAGGGCTTGAAGAATAAGCAGTGCAAACTCAAGAATTCTGCTTCAGATCATTAAAAAAAACAAAAAGATGTCCTTTCCTGAATAGCTTAACTAGGTAAAGAAAGACAAATAACATGGCGGGAGAGAGGGGAAAGTTTTTAAGTAAAAGAGATTATTTCAAATAATCTGAAGACAAATAAGATAGATTAAATTGAAGTTTATACTAGTATTAATGGGGCCATGATAAGGCTTTAAGTAGGTCTGCACTGTCCCATCTGGAGGGACTGTGTTTACACTGTTTCGACTTCTGTAGGCTTTTAACTAGCTCCTTGTTTGATTGCATCTAATTGCTTTATGATTTATTGCTTTTATTTACTGTTGCTTCAGTTCTTGCATGGTTTTCATTACATGATATACTCATACCTATAAGAAAACTGTTCATCAGCAGATCACATGGATTTGTTAGTTGGCTACATAAGTTCTTTTCTCACAAAATAAATACATGTAAATTATGCATGTTGCTTTGTTGCTGTAGAACTGTTTGGACTGGACACACTTAGATCCTCCCAAGTTGCTAAGAAAGAGCACACCCTGTGGTGAACTGAGAGGGGAGCTCAGCAGACACAGACTCAGCTTCCTCAGCCTCACTGAGCTAGGGCCACACCACATGCAAGCAGGGTGTAGCAGACAAATTATCCCATTGATACCCCTGGTAGTGGGGCAGAGGGGGCAGTCACTAGAAGGCATCAGAAAATCAGTGCAGTCATGTCTCAACTACTCTATTAATATCTACAAGAAGAATAGCAGGTGACTAACCCTGTTTGCATAGCAAGAGACGTGAGGGGAGCATTTCTCCTGCTGGCTGACAGCATGGCTGAGATCCCCTTGCAGCACACATCCTCTGAATTCTGTCCAAGCATTGCACCATTGTCTTTGCAGCACAGACTTTGCTTTAAAAGTCATCTTCTGGCACTCAATTTGCAGAATAGCTGGCTGTTTGGCACCCTCTGCACCAGATGTTATCTTGTAAACTCAGTGAACAGATGCCTGTTCCATTCTCACAATAAAAGAATAATCAGAGTTACCACTTAATTCTGTGATTCAAAGTTAACGATATTTAAGATTTATAAATATGCAACAGAAGCATGTTAATTCTGTAAATGTACTGAAAAAAAGGCACGTAGCTCAGGAATGAAACAAATATTTCATAAATATGCCTAACAATAAGGATTTAATTTATTAGCAGTTTTGGCAGAACAACCGCAAAGAAGATTGCAGTTTTGAAGCACGTTTGTCATTTGACAAAGGGGAGGCTGTTACTCAATATAATAACAATACTAGGTTTATTTTCTTTGAACTATTCAAAAAATACCTGCCTGAAAATTTCTCCAGATCAGATTGTTTGCTTCTAATCTTAAGGTGGATTTCACACCATACTTAAGAGACCAGACGCCTGCTATATTTATCAGGCCAGTTATGGCTTCACAGTAATCAGAAGTTTAATGGAAGAAGTTCTCAGATCCCTGTTTCATAGACGGATGACTAGGGCACTTCATATGCCTTTTTTGACTCCTCCACCATGGCTACTTCAATCCCAACTGTGATAGATGGAAAAGAACTAGGCATCAAAACAGCAGAAGGTTAAATTAATCATAAATCATTGTCCTCCATCAATTTATGCATTTATCCTATTCTGTGCATCTAAACTTGAATGAAGTGCCTGGAGGTTTTTGGTTGAGCAAACTGAAGTAATGAAAACAATTTCCTAAATAAAATATAAGCATTGTCAAGAGGTCATAAATAGAAGTCCAGCAAGATGAGTTTCCATCTCAAAAGGAGCAGAAAATTGGTTCCTTCAGACCCACAATCAAATGCGCCAATAAGCGAACTTTTGCCTATCGAAACAGAAAAACAGAGCACTGCAAAATGTGATAATCCTGCAAGTTAAAAAGATTTTATATCATAACCACGGTTGTGACCACAAGGTTAGCGAGACAATTTATATAAACCACACCAGCTTGTTCATCATCCCTCAACATATTCATTCAAGACCAGTCCCTGTTTTTGCTTCCCATGAAATCAAATGCTGAAGATCAGTTATCAAGTATGCCAATTTTAAAGAATTTACCATTCCCTCAAACTTGTATTTCCCTCCCTTACTTTTGGCAGCTTCTCTTCCATTGAAAATAATAAAATAAAGGAGACAGTGAAATATTCACCCTGAGTATTAAAGCTCAGAGAACAACTACTGGAAACGGCCAAGTCTTTTTTAATTTTTTTTAATTAGTTCGTAAGAAAAACTCAAAACATCAGGCACAGTAGTAGAAAAGAGTTGGTAAGAAATGGTACATATAAGAAGATCTAGAGGAAAAAATGTAACCCTACTCAATTATATTGGTCTGACATCTTAAACCAAAACTGCATAATACCTGCCATTTTTTAACACCCATGTCGTTGACACTAATTTGCTCAGGAAGGTAAAGATAAGGGCAAGTGGTGAAGTACTGCAGTAATGCTTGAAGACATGTTAAAAAATAGGAAGAACCAAGGATCAACAGGAGCAGATGTGTATAGTGAAATAGTTGCTGATGAAGACCACACATGATCCAAACTTCTTAATTTTTTTCATTCTTCTTCTTTTTTTAATTTAATTCGGACTCATTCCAGTCTATTTCCATTGGTCCAATGTCTGAGAATAGGACAGCTAAGCTGAATTTGAGGAGCTTATCTTTTGGTTTAATTACATCTGAAAGGAATCAAATTCACCTGTATGTACAAATACACAGTAAGTAGAGACAATCAGGAGATTTGCTCCAAGAGCACCTTCCTGCTCCTACACCATCAATACCGGTGCGTTCTTTGTATCTCGGAACCCAAGCAATTAAATAGCAGGTAAAATTGAAAACATGTAATTCAAGAGTCCTGGACTTGTGGAAAAAGCCAACAACCATGACTTTGTACCCAGGGTGATGAAGTCTGTGGTAGGCTATTATCAGGCACAAATGAGATTTCAGACACAATCTGAAACAGTCAACAGTCAGCCCTTCAAACAGCTCAGCTCAGTGCTCATGAATGTAAATGTGCTGGGGTTTGCTAGGATAGAGTTAATTTTCTTCACTGTAGCTGGTATGGAGCTGTGTTTTGGATTTGTGACCAAAACAGTGTTGGTAACACAGGGATGTGTTTGTTACAGCTGAGCAGGGCTGACACTGAGTCAGGGCCTTTTCTGCCTCCCACCCCACCTCACCAGAGAGAGGGCTGGGGGTGCACAAGGAGCTGGGAGGGGGAACAGCGACGACAGCTGACCCCAGCTGACCAAAGGGATACTCCAGACCATATGGCATCACGCACAGCATGTAAAGCTGAGGGAAGAAGGAGGAAGGAGGAGGGCCTTCAGAGATATGGTGTTTGATTTCCCAAGTCACTTTATGTATGATTGAGCCCTGCTTTCCTGGAGATGACTGAACACCTGCCTGCCTGCCCATGGGAAGTGGTGAATGAAGTCCTTGTACTGCTCTGCTTTTATGTGTGGCTTTGGCTTTACCTGTTGAAGTCAACCCATGAGATTTCCCACTTTACTGTTTCGATTCTCTTTCCCATCCCACCAGGGGAAAGGGAGTGAGCAGCTGTGTGGTGCTGTCTGGTGTTAAACCACAACAATAAATCCAATTACTAGGAGAGACAGGGAAAACAAATAGAAATATCATTCTCTCATTGCGAAAGTTCCATCCTTATCTCCTGGTTTCTCTACCCAAAAAAGATGTGAAAAAAATTAATAGACCAATAGGAAGGTGGCAAGTACACTGAATGGTGTGCAGAAGTTTCCAGGTGAAAAAAACTACACAGAGTTAGCTATTTTCAGCCTGGGAAAGCAATGACTAAGTATGTCACATAGGGATGTGACAGACATTTACAGAATCACCAGATGAATGAAGAGGATGGAAAGGAATCTGTTCATCCTATCTGAAGATACAGAGAAGAACACTTCCATATCACATGAAAGTATCATGCTATAGAACCAGCAAAAAGATGTGGTTCTTCATACAGCACATCATTAAGCTGTGTGTAAGTCCTTGCCATGGGAAGCTGTGACTGCTAGAAGTTTACATGCTCTGAAAAGTTACCTGGATCAATTCATAGGAATCACAGGTGACAGTTCTGTCAAGGGCTATCACCTCTGGCTCAGGTAGTCTTTGAGCAATGAAGTGAAGCAGCACAAAGTACTTCTTGGAAATGGCTATACCTGCCTGTCCTCTTTTACTCTTTACTAGGCTTTAATTTCAGATCTGAACACCGACTATTGAGTCAGACCAACTTTCGATCTGACCCAGTGTGGCTGTTCCTGCATTAGCCTTTCAGTCACTAGTCAATGGAATAATCTAATAAATCAAAAATCAGAAGTTGATTTTGAACAGGGAAGAAAAAAAGCTGACTCAACAAATTTGATTTATTTTTATTTATGCTGGAACATGATATTGGAGACTCAGATTTATAACCCAAATTTGTGCTGGGAAAAGAGTTTACACATCACAGTCCTACACCAAGATGATGGAAAACTGTAAATGTAACAGAAAGGCTAAAGTTGACTTGCATCATTCAGAATTATTATTTCTCAATGTATTTATTCCTGACCAATAAAATTTCCTAGCAAATGATCATGTTTTTAGCATGCTAAGACCAATTTCATTAAAATTTCTAATGCATGATGGAATAAGAAATATGTCTGCAAAGCGTGTCAATTATTAATGACAAACTCTAAATTATGGTAGGCTGAACACTCTCAGCAGGCTGGAGGATTTGACTGTAGTGTTTTGAGTCTGTCTTACAGAATTGCACATTTTGCAGTTTGGACAATATTTATTATACCTCAGAGAGCTCAACCAAATACTTTTATTAAAGCAAATATTTAATAGTATTTACTCCATCTTCCTTCCTTCCTTCCTTCCTTCCTTCCTTCCTTCCTTCCTTCCTTCCTTCCTTCCTTCCTTCCTTCCTTCCTTCCTTCCTTCCTTCCTTCCTTCCTTCCTTCCTTCCTTCCTTCCTTCCTTCCTTCCTTCCTTCCTTCCTTCCTTCCTTCCTTCCTTCCTTCCTTCCTTCCTTCCTTCCTTCCTTCCTTCCTTCCTTCCTTCCCCCCTTCCTTCCCCCACCCCTCTTTGGGGTGTTTCCCTTTTCCTTTCTCCTGTCAAAGGTGTATTTGGGAAGAGGTTGCAAAACTGTTGTTTTTCCTCCACCTCTTAAAACCTACATGGTAATTACCCTAATCTGAAATTATCCAGTTTTGCAATGTGGTCATTTACAGCTTAAAAAAAATGAAAAATGGATGAGTTATTATAAAAAAATTTGGTACCTACATTTCATGAACTCTGACTTTTTCCTATTTGTAATAGAGCCCACAGTGCTGCATATGTTGGCAGAGTGTCACTAATGCTAGTAACTATTGCTCACAGCTGTTTTTTTAAATACAGGATACAGCTGAAATAATAGTCTGTGTCTGCCACCACTGGGCTTCCCTGGTTTTGAGGGGAAATCAGGTGTGTCCTGATTAACAGTGACCCTGATTATTTTATTCAACAAGCCCCAGACACAAACCAGCAACACACAACTTAAAACTGACAACTGCATCTTGATGAAAGTTGTTATTTCATGTAAACTGTGACCTCCTGGGAATTTTTTCCCCACCTTCTTTAACCATTACCACTGACTAAAGCTCTAGTTTCATAGAGCTGATATAAACAAGCAGTTAATAAGCAGATGTCTATGGCTTCAGCCACTCCATGGAAACTAAGATATCATTTTGAAAGTGATGACATAATTCACAAGGAAATGGTGATTAATCCATCACACAAACTAGGACACTTCACACTATGAGTAAAAATGTACATTATTCATTTGATCCAATTATTGTTCCAGGTATCATTCTACTGCAGAGACTTCAATTTTATTTTTTTTTCGATCTTGAATTTAATCTTTATGGGAAGAAAAAAAAGAGAAAAATATGGGGAAAAAAAAACCAAACAAATCAGAAGTGCAGATAGACTTTGGGTTTGGATTACTACTGGACTATGAAATGCTGCTGTGGCAGAGGTTTCTGGCCCCAAGAGTGTCTTGTGCCACAGTGAAGTCCCTTCCCTACTCCCTGAGCCATTCCTTGGGCAAAGCCTCTGCAGAGAGAGGGCACTTGCCTTGCTCATTGTAGCCTGCATATGAAAATTGCTATTATTTTATCTTCAGCATCCCTCCTACAACTGACTCAGTGGAAAGAAATGGTTTGGGTGCAAACAATCCTAACAGTGACACCATACCAGTAACCTAAATCCTTTTCACCTCAAGAACTGAGATCTGTGGATGCAAGGACCTCTCTTCTCACTGGCCAAGAAGCAGCCAGCCATTCCTCACCTTGAGGGCACAGAAGCTTCAAATGGTGGTAAATTAAGCACAGGTTAGTTTGAGAGCTGTAATCAAATGCAAGCAGGTGGAAATTGAGTTTGGATACCTGGGCTGACAAAGCCTCAGGAATGTGCAGTGCTATACATACAGCACATATATAGATGCAGATAAAATGAGAGCTGCATGATAAGTACTTAGAGATTTGTTTTAGCCCTCACATTATAGGGTGAGTGTGCCTTATACAGGAGTGTTACTCTCCATTGCCATGAGCTCTGCAGTGGGACAGACTTACATCCTAAACTTTGGTACACCCCAACATACTCCAGCAAAATGGAAATACAATGTTACTCAAGTCCCCTTTGTCATCTGGGCTCCTCTACCAGGGTTAAACTTTTCTATGAGACATTAAAAAGAAGCTCCTGAAAAAAGTAAACTAGAGGTCTGAACTGCTCACTGTACCACTTTGGAACAATAAATCCTGTACTTACTTCAGGGCTGGAAATAGTATCTCAGACACAATCAAGAGTAAAGTATTAAAACTGAAAGAACTCTTTCAACACAGACATTGCCCCAGCTTTTACTAAGCATCCAGATGCAGAGTGTTCATTGTTAGCACATACACATTCTTAAACATACTAGCTTCTTAAATTTCACAAAAAATGGATTTGGAGTTTTGTTCACATCAAAAGAATTATAACAAAGAAACAGGAGACCGAATTTATGATTAAGAGAAGCAGACACATTCATTTTCTTTTCCAAAGCAAAGCGCCATAGGAAAACCAGACTATGGCTGCTGAAGGCATTCAGCAGTGATGAAGAGTTTAGATTAGCATGCAAACAATAAAATGTTTGACTACATAAAAGATAACCTGAGTACCAGGACTATATTTTATGCAAAAACTAGTTATAAAACTGCTGCATAAACGATCCCCATAGGGATAATTTAAGGAAAAATAATCCGAGATATTTACGTACCTGACAAACACTCCAGACTCTGGGAGATTTTTCTGCTGTTTATATGCCAATCGTCTAAGCCTACAATGCTTGGCCATGATATCCAAAGTCAGGCTGCCCATAAGTGCCAGCCTTGATGCTGGGAGCAGCCTGGTTATGTGAGAAGGGCTAATCAGCCCAGGTGGAATATCAGGCTAAAGCAGCCTTCCAGCGCCGTGGCTGGTGTGTTCACACAGCTCAGGTGCTACTGCAGCCTGCCACAGAGACACATCCTGGGGTGATAAAGCTAAGCTGGGCTCCAGACCACCTGCATTAACACTTCATCTGAGCAATGGTCCCTAAGCCCATTGCAAAATGGTTGGAGCCCATCGCAAAGGATGCATCCTCCTCACCTTTGCTTTTGGTGCCCTTCACCTCTCTAAAAATTATTGCTCCCACCTTATCAGCCTTCCCACTTTTGCACATCTCCCCAGTGAAATACCATGTCCTACCTTGTTCCTGCATCCTTGGTCCAGAGCTCCTGCCAGCACAGTGGAATACACAGAAGATCTGAAAGCAGCTTCTTCGCACTAGAAGCACCATGTGTACCAGAGCATTATACATTGATCCTGCGCCTATTTATTCCATTTTCTTACCTTGCAGTGCTGGCAATACACTTCTCTTGCATTTTGGGCAGCAGCTCTAACACTGAATAATCAGCAAAAGAGACACATTGTAACCGCTTATGAGCCACATGCATTTTGCAAATTGGAGTTTGGCCATCATCATAATAAAATGAAAACAGAGCAGGTGTAGAAAATGTCTGCAAAAACCATTTTGGAGAGAGCTTTTTTTCTTCAAGGGAGATTAGAGGAGCTTAGATTGTTTGGTCTAGCAAAATGAAACGAAACAGCTAAGGGGAAAGGTAAGGGAGGATGTGTTTGCTCTCTATTAAATATTAATTGATACCCTATTAATTATTAATAAAGAACTATTCAAGATAAAAGGTAATGGTGTCACAAAACAAATGGATAAAGGTTGTTCGTGAATATATTTAGGCTAGGTATGCAAATAAAGTTCCTAACCATTAACTGGGTTTGGAATCAGCCTTCCAGTGGCACAAGTAGAAGGAAAAGACCTCAAACACTTCTAAGATGATGCATCTGTCAAGAGACTGTATGTTCCTGAACTCCATGTCCCAAGAGAGGGTTCAAGCCCTCTAGCCCGAATCTGTTCTTTCATCTCACTTCTGAAAGAAGATGCTAAAACCTAGTTTCCAATGTCCCTTCCTAAATCTTAGGCAAGGAGAAAGTCAGTATTTTCTAGGTACAGGGAAAACCCCCATATCAGAGGGTTTTGATAAGTGCTATTTGTATTTTACCTGATGAAGTCCACTGTGAGGCAGAATGAAACCACTATGTGGTCATCTGCCTTGCTGCCAGATGTTTATGGTACTCCATAGCTACCACTCTGGCCTGTCTTTAAACTAGAACACCCAGAAGTTCATCTTCAGTATCTATAACTGCACAGTTCTCCTAAGATCCCCCTCAAACTCAGGGATCCATCACCAGAATCATAAAAAGAGATGCGATTACAGCAGCAGTAGGGGATGCTCCAAACGAAGATTTCAAGGCAAAATGGTTTAAATCTCAGCTGTAGTACTACACTGACAAGCTTGCCTATTGAAAGATATAGGCCAGTGTTCTCTAATAAACAACTGATCTCTTTAATACAGAGCTGGCATTGGATATTTACACAAAACACATCCATTACAAAAGTTATTTCCTCAGATGAGTCATCCAGCAAGGAGTAAGGCTTTACTGTGAATGGTGGGTCAAAGGCACTGGGGAATATCATCACATCAAAATATAAGCTTTTACTTCAGTGCTTTGTTGGCACAGCATTTAAATTCTATGTGAAAAGCAAAAGAGAGAGTAGAAAGTCAAAGACATTTGAAATAGAAGATGAACTACACCAGAAGGATCAAAAAAAAGAGATCAATAAGAAAAGTCAAGTTTGCACCAATAATTTTAAAAAAGAATGTTAAGAAAATAAATGCGGGTATAGACACATGGGAAATGGACTGTGGTAGTTTAAGGAATGTAAGGGAACTTTAAAGACTGAATCTTGGACTTAATCCCATTTAGAAAAAATATTTCTGTCTAATACCCATTTCATAAACCTCTTAGAAGTTTTAGTACAGTTCCTAGTGAGAAAAGAATTCACAGAATGAGCCAATATATGGCATTTATGTAACAGCATTTTCAAAAGGCTCCTGTAGTCAGACAGAGCCTTGCAATCATGGCTACTCCATGCCCAGCAAGGGGTTCTTTCAAAGCAGGGTTGAGGTGAACCATTTCACAGTCAAGAATAATTTGCTCACATCCTCCTGCCCCTTCTGTTGCATTTGCTTTCTGCTCCAGCAAGTGACTACAGGTCATTCATAAAACTTAAATGTAATAAAACAAATCCCAGGTTACCCACATAAATCCCTTGGTCTTCCACTGCTATGACTTAAATTCCGGGACTTACTAAGTCTTAAACCCCACCTTCAAGGCACTCAAGTAGACAAAAGAATTTCCACCTTTTTCCTCCCCACTAAAATAGGTTACTCCATATTTTCTTTGTTCTATAGGCATGAAAAATATTTACAGAGGATCACCAGCCAGGATTAGCATGATGTTAGTCTTGTCTGTGGAAGTAGAAGCGTCAGTCTCTCCATCTCCTGGCACTCTGCCTGGTGACCAGCAACAGCTGTGACTGGAAGTTTTATGGGGTAACCAATGAGCACTAGTAGGTAAGAAAAAAAATTGGAAAAAAAACCAAACAAACCAGGAAACCCAAACCCAACAATGCTAGAAAATGCACCAGCTACTCAATTTTCGCAATTTTCAGGAGGTTTTATTTGTTTGTATTCTTACATTTATTATGCGTATAGGTCCTATAGGAGTATTACCTACGATAAATAAGGAAAAATGAACCTCTCCTTCTAAACCAGCATTTATGTACTGGGATTTCTGAAAAAAAATATGACAGGCATACAAAATGAATACAGAAAATTGCTAAACTCTGCTTACAAACCTGTTCCCTACAGAAATCACAGATGTGTATTGAGATGGGTAGATTGAGCAGGTAGGATAGGAATCCAGACTGTCTAGTGAAGTGTATTAGAATAAATGCCTTAACCCTATCAATACTTGCCTCTGTTGAAGTCTGATTTCTACCTGCACAGAACAGGAGGTTTTTACCTTCTGAAGAAATGCGGTGCGATGACAGCCACTACCAGGGAGTGTGCAACTGGTGCTGAAACCATCAATTGATTTTTTTTGTTCATTTTAACTATCATCCTTCAGATGCCTGATGGTGATTTACTGTCAATTTACTTTATTCAGAAATTAATAAAATGATCATGTCCTACCCTCACTAACATAGTTCCCATCACTGGGAATGAATGAGAAACGAACTGAGAAATGAACTGAGAAATGAAAGAGGAAAGACGAAAAGAAAGAGAAAGGGAGCAGACACTGATTTTCTGAGGAGATGTGCGCCTTGCAATGCTGTGTGTGGCAGACCAGAAGCAGAGGCAGCGCAGCAGATCATCATATACCCAAAACTGAAAAGGACAATTTAGCTACCTGCCAGATATTTCTGACAGCTTACAGAAGGAAAATTCCTCTCTGTTATTGACAAACAGTAAGATAAACTGCAACACTGTATCCAGAAGCATTTCCAGTCAGGAATGCATGTAATTGCAAACCGACTACTGTTTGTTTTTAAATGACTAAAATACCAAGGTAATCTCAGAACTCCTCTAGAAAATGGGATTTATAATGAAAAATATTTGCTGAAAAAGCAAAAGTGAGAGTACAGTTTGCCTTCCCATTTGTCTTTTATGGTGCTTGACAAATTGACACACAATTGTTAATTATGGGCACTGAGTGCCACATGATTATGAATAAAATATTCCAGCTGATCGGAGCTTAGGTCTAATAGAATTTCCAGGAAATTAAGTAGCATTCTTACAGATACTAAAGCCTACAAATTTAAAATCATGACATAATTAAATTTTTCAAGAAGATATTCAAAATGTTCCTAATTTTTAGTTAGGGTTTAACCATATCGCAACCTGAGTGTGCTCTCTGGAGAAATGTTTTGAATGCAAGCTTTAACAGTCACCATGTGACACAAATCTGCAGATCACTGAAAATTATGCAGAAGAATGTAATCTTGGACGTTTTTGTGTGAAGGGTGTTTTCTGCATTTTTCTCTGAAACAGAGAAAAGAGAAATGTCACTTTTCCTTTAGAGGTGTCAAAAAAATGTGAAAATAACTAACAGACTTGGGATGAGACTACTGCAAAACATAGTAGCCAGAAGTGGAGAGGATGATAATGATAACACATTGGCAATGTTTTCTCCTTACTAAAACCTGTGAAAATGTGGCCTCCTCTTCTTCACCAGAGCTGGAATGGACTTGTGTCTTTTCCCTGGACTGGTCCAGTCCCTGTGCTGGCACCATCTGCTCTCAGGCAGGATCAGGATGGGGAGGGTCACCTACAGGCCTAGAGCCTAGTGAGGAGGGAGCTCACTGGCACCACATTTTCCATCTCCACCTCCTCTGCAGTCTGCTCTATGTGTCAGGAGTAGCACAGATTTCAAAGAGAGATCATATCTATTGTACACACAAAAGACATGCATTTTTTTCACAGGAAAGGAACAAGCTTCAGAAGACAAACACTGTGGCATCATTGGGGGAGTATGATAGGCAAAGCATGCTAAAAAGGAAAACAGCGAACCCCAAGATATATTTTTTAAAATAAAAATACTGTAACCTTAAAGGAAAAATGTCTTTCGAAGAAAAAAAAACAGTGTAATCTTTCAGAGATTTATTTCCTACACATGATATCTTGCTTGTGTCAAAAAATAGGAATACACACTGTGTTTTCATGTATTAATTGTAAACTAAATATTTTATGAATCTATGTAATTTTCTTATCTCTGGAAGGTCCCAGTTGTTCCTTCAGCTTTGGAATGCCAGTCTGAACATATCAGTTCAAAGGGTGAGCCAGACCTTACAGTACAGACAAAACAGCATCATGGAAAGTCTATGGTTTGGAAAGCCACTTGGAATTTGCAATTTTTTTAGTTCCTTACTCAAGAACAGGGATAACTACGCCTGCCCAGTGCAGAAGGGGGTTGCACACATTTGTCAGTGACCACTGGACCCTCTAGGTCTAAGAAGTACAAGCAAGGATCATCGTTCCTTCAGCAAAGTGCACACTGGCTTCCTTGCCTGGTGTTGCTCAGCTCTAAGAAGTGACTCTGCTAACAAAACATTTTTGAAGAGAACAAACACAGATAAATTGCTCAGAATAATCAAGAGTCTTCCGTTCAGCACAGTAGATGTTGCTAGTTCAGGCTGAAGAAAGAATTCAACAGTGTTAAGATAAACTCCTGAACAGAGACAAATATTTCAATATTCAACTGAAGATAATGCTCCTTGTGGGTCCTGAACTCACTTTGCCTTGAGACAGCTGCACAGGATCCTCATCAGGTTCCCCTTACACTGAGAGCTGCCAACACAACTGATCAGTTATGGCCTCAATGGCCTGATCTCGCTGAAGCACAAAGATTGTCAGCACACACTGAGAGGTGCCAGGAGATGGTGAGACTGTTAGAATGACTAGAAATCCTTCAAAATAAACCACAGAGGCACAAAGCTACCTCTACTCTATACTTTTCTCCTTCCATGGAGGCTTCATCTCCCTCAAAATATTGATAAAGCAATTCACTACTCAGCATCATGTTCTCAGGTGCTTGGCACCTCCAAACACAGGTTTTCAAAAAGATCAGTTCCTCTCACATTGCATTTTCCACATTAATGTGGTATCTTCTAACGCAGCAGAGCACCCCACAGTTCCCTCAACACTATTTGTAGAGAGGATTTCTGGGCAGCTGAACCTTCTCTTTCATATCCTACTGAAACCCTCAGGGGTGCAGTCAGGGCTTGGGCTAGAATCTGAACCTTTTTGGATGATGCCTCTTGCTGTGACCCCTGGGCATATTTGAAAACAGGGGAATGATCATGTGTCTCCTCATCAAAGCCAATGAAACCACTGCCACCTACTCCAGTGGAGGTAAGATATGGAAGGCAAATTATTTTAACAGCTATCTGCAACCAGTTTTGATATACTGTGTAAAGCACTGGATATATTATAATCTATGCTGCTTAGTTTCTGTAATATCCTACTAACAGAGCTTGAGGAAATAGTTAATCTTTAGAAGAACATCAGAAGGAGAATATCCAAAATGGATACAAGTTAGGGGGAGAAGAAGGAAGGAGCCTGTCAGGGGGATTTCGCACAAAAAGGGGAGAAGGATTAAGGAAAGACGGAAAATGAATGAAAAATGAGTGAAAACATATTACTGAAGATCAGAACATGTGGTTTGGTCAGTAGTTCAGAAAAATGATACAATGTTAATATTTTGGGGTTTTTTTCCCTCCTGCTGTTTGAAAACCTGAAATACTGAAATAAAAAGACTTTTAAAAACACTTGTTCATCCTGCAGCCAGCTAGCTCACTGTATGGCTCACCCATCCAGGGTGACAAAGGCAAGTGTTAATGGCCAGTTTGCAAAATACAGTGTCAACTTGTGAGCACGGGTTCAGAGGGTACCAGGCTCAAGAGTGACATGGAAACTGCATGAACAGCTGTCCAATCGGCAACTCCACACTGTCCTGTGTGAAGAAGAATTTAATTCTTGTACATTTAATCCATTAAATTACCTTTTTTGGAGTCAGATTTTCTAATCTTCAGATACTTTTAAAATGCATCTACTCAGCTAAAGGAATTCTCAGCATGAAATACAGATATTTACAAACAGAAGTCATGCTGTCTCCACGTTGTAGTTCGTTTTTCACAGTAATTTCTACAAACAGTGAGATACATTTTATCTATTTGTAGCAAACTCAGAGGATTATTTTTTTTCTGTAGCCAGTTCAACATACCTCCATTTTCTCTCATCCTACAGGGCTGGATTAAACAAAACCCATCACTCCTCCACACCTGCTGCAAGAGTAAAGAAAAAAGTTCTCCAAAAATCCATAAATCCTCAGCCCACTTCGAAGGAGAGGGTTCTGTGGTTCTTGTTCAATATGAGTGATCTCTTGATCTGGAGTTTTCAGACCCCTTCTTCCTGCAGCTATTAGCCTGAGCTCCTCAGTGCTAGCCTGCAGAGGAGACCATCAGGGTCTGAAGCCAAGGAGAAGCCTCCCTATTAGCTAAGCCCTCCTGGTTCATCATGTAGACATGGGAGAAATAATTGTTCTGTGTGCAGAGGAAATTCAGCAAATTGAAAGTGAAATAGCTGAAGCGCAGTGCAAAAAAAAAACAAAAAAACAAACCAAAACCTTTACAGATGAGAATTTAAGTTTTCTCTCCAACCTACTGAGTAAAATATCTCTTAATAAGTTCATTTTTACATTTTAGGCTGTTTCCCCCTATGTCCTGCCCACATGAAACACTGCCTTGGGGTCTCACGTATCTGTTTCCTCCTGCTGA
>NW_005054322.1:2400133-2428802 GCF_000277835.1 Geospiza fortis
AAGCCCAGGCTGCCTCCAATGAACATCCATCACCACGGGATCCGTGCGCTTTTTGGTCTATCATGGGAAACAGCATTTATGAAAGACACTGTAGCTTTCTACCATGAAAATGTCTACAGCACTACATACAGCAGAATTATGACTTCTATAAAGAAGGGGAAAAAAATCACCCAGACAGGATATGAGGAACATCTGTTTATATGAACACCCTTAGGATCAGCAGTCTGAGCATGAGAACCGTCAATATATAGCAGACAAAAAGCACTCAGAGCGCACACGAAGAAATAAGACTTGAAAGGTAACGCTTTAAAATAAATTGTTTCTTCTCAGATCTGAATTAAACCCAGATGATCACTTTAAGTTAATACAGCAACATCATGGAAAAGTGATTTATCCTTTAATTGCCATAATATTATCATTTACAAAAAGCATATATGATTGGCAAATCCGATTTTGTGTACATCCTGAACAAGTCAATTAGCACCGACACTATCTCTGCAATCACTCTCTAGCCAATTGCTTCCCATCACTTTTTTTCCATAGAAATCGTCTCTACTCATAGTTCTTAATGAAGCAGGTAACTAGTTTTGCATTTCAGTAATTCAGTTCCTTCAGCTAGAAAAGTTTACACATTTCAGTTCACCCAATCTTCTGCTGATTTACTTCCATGCATATCAAAATACAAATTTTGCTAAACCATATTTATTGCTACCAGAATAGGCCCTTAATATGCACACCGCATTTAGACATGAGTGAAAGTTATAATGCTGCTTACAAGACAGTATCAATAAAGCCCTCTTGTTTTTAAAGTTAAAACTCCTGTAAAGCTGTGATCATATCTGCTAACTAATATGGCTAAATCCCTAATAGAAACAGTCAAAATAACTAACTTTCTTCGCACATTTGTCTCAAGTGGGGAAATAAACTCATTTTGACTATATATTTTTTTTATTTTTCTGATTTCTTTCCAGTCTGCTTCCTGTTCCCCAAATCTTTGAAAAATAATTCTGTGCCCAGAATTCTAAAATGATTCAGCAGAAATCTTATAGAAAATACATTTTGATTTTTGCACATTAATTTATCCCAGAGGTCAATAACTCCTATTCAGCTAGGAGACTGAAACCAGTACCACATATCCAATTAAAAGAGCAAAACCAATATGTTTGAATATCTAGTTGCATAAGCTATTAAAGTTCATGAGAAATTCAGCAGTCACATTTGTTTATTTATGTTTCCATGTGTCAAACTCTGAAAACCAAACCGCACTGCTGAAATTATGTTCTGTTCACAGATAAATGACAAAGAAGAAATGAGGCCAACCTAATAAATTATTTGTTCACTGCATACAATTGACCCTCTTCTGCCATGTCCTCAAGCAAATATCCCATTGCTTTCAGTCCACAGAGCAGCTGTTGCACTGCCTCCTGGCTGTGTGCAGGAAGTTTGTTTAAATAAGGGGCAAGAATCAAGGACGAAATTCAAAACAAGTGGAAAAAAACGTTACTATCCTACTCTTTAAAGAATTCTGAACTCATTTTATTAAACTAAAATACATCACTTTTTCCTTGCATGGTGAATCTTCAATTTATGAAGTGCCCCATTTAGCATTATTATGAAAATAGACTCCATGGCTTTTAATTGGTTTCCTTATCAGTTCCAGAAAAACAGTTTTTAATAAACTAGGAGTGGACTAACTCATTCTGCTAATTTCACATCCATGCTCTGCAGAGTAGAACTCAGATATAATGTGGCTTCTTTCAGTTTAGGCAGGAATGAGGGATAGAGAAGAGAGGGACAAAAAACAAAATGATTCTAAAAGAAAAGGATTCTTACCAAAAATACAAACTCCTGCAAAGTGGATAAAACCGTACTGCCTTCTTCATCCAGAACAATGTCTCTCAGAGACATTTGGAATTGTGGCTGGGTTCCTAGGGGATGCAAGACCACAGTCAGAGCTGGGGATTTGTGGGCAGCTCCTCAGTTCTGGTGAGGCGTGTGGGGAAGCACAGCTTGAGCCTGGACTGAAAGGGACCAGCAGAGACAGGAGAGATGTGTGGGTCAGCTCAGTCCCTGCTATCGTGTGCCTTGCACCAGCAAGGCAATGCCCCTGCCCTGGAATGGGCTGGAGAGGGAACTGCAACCCTTCATGCAGACTGGAACAACCTCAGGCAGGGATGGTGGTTTGCAATTGTGTCACATTTACTTTGTGTCCTGCCCAGGCTGCTGTGTCAGTAAGGAGGGAAATGCAGCTCTTTGCTGTTTTTCCTCCCCAGACACAAGTAATTTCTGGAGAACAGGACCTCTGTACTCACTATACTGGATCATGTGTCTTCAATTACACACCTGCTCCCAGCATTTTGGGGAGAACCACTGACTAAAACCGTAAGAATTCTAGTCTTTGCTGAGTCTTACCTTGTGTAATTCAAGCCTGTCAGCAGGATCTGTGTCTGTGCTCACATTCAGTCCCTATGCAATCAGCTGCATAATGGCCAAGCCCTGCTCTGAATGTCTCAGGGAATGATGTATTTATTATCTGTGCCCAAGCTCACAGGGCTTTGTCTGGGAGAGGAGATGGCAGCCGGGAGCAGAGATTGCTGAGTGTGATTTTTAAAAGCCCCTACCACAACTGTAGCACAGTGTCATGGTCCTGGCTCCAAGCATGCAGTGACCACCCAGGATAGGTCTGGAATGCCAGAGCTGCAATCGTGCAAACCTGAGCCTTTATCATGTACCCCCTGTACTGTCCTGGCATGACAACAAACGGCTTTTTCTGATGCAATTATCCATCTCCTTTTTATTAATTCAAAAAAAATCACCAAAATGTAACAGACTTCTAAATACGCTGGAAAAGGTCCCACTCTGTCAGCCCTTGCACCTCAGGGTTTTAATGTGCCTCCCTGGGACTATATGGATCTTGTTAACACAGTCTGGGGCCCTTGTTAACTTAGTTACAGTTTTACACATTAATTTCAATTCTGTTTTTAAAGTATGGAATAGAGATTTCAGTCTATCCTTGCCAAGGCACTAAACCAGTTTAAGACCTGATCACTTGGCAAATCTGCGATGCAGCTATCTATTGCATCAGACAAAAGCCCATGGTTATTAGCAATAGTAAGTTTCTGGGCTGTATACTCAACAAAATTGGCTGGCTCATGAGCAAGGACTCAAAAGATAAGGACTTTTCGCAATCTGGCAGTCTCCTGGGTTTTGCAGGTGTTTTTGGTTTTGGTTTTTTTTTCTTTTTTTTGGTTTGGTTTAAGTCACGCTTGGCTTTTTATGTTTATACTTGTTCCCTTTAGCTTGGAAAATGACCTTCAGCTAAGGACTCCTGCCACCTTTATTCAGAGTGCCTGCACTGGGTTCACTTTTTTGAGAGAGTTAGATTCCTCTGAAAAGTCACCTTTACTGTCCTTATGGCAGACCCCAAAAGAGATGTAGACAGAAGGAAAAGAGATGTGAAAAACTGTTTCTTCTCAGAAGATACCTACATCAGAGCCCTACTCCATTTCTCTAGACTAACTAACAGCTACAGGGCAATGGGAACAGGGATACCCTTAGGAGAGACAGCCCCACCAGAAGCACCGAGGAGATTCCCACAGCAGTGGTGTCTGAGCTACAGCTGGATGGACACACCATGCCAAGTCCTGCTGGGACTCCAGCTAGCAAAGAACAGGTGATGTACTGGTGTAATTTAAAAGATACTTTTGGGCTCTGTTCCAGCAGACACAAATTAATTCCTCCAGAGCAACTCAAAACAGAGACAGTATATCAGTTCCCAAACAGAACTAAGAGCTTTACTCACTTTTTCCACTTTTTCACGTTAACAAAATATCAAACCCAATAAAAATATCCAAAGCAGTACAACAAACACACATTTTACTAAAAGCAGCATAGCAAATAAATTACATCATCCAGTCATCGAAATGCATGCATGTGTATGCCAACCATATACACTTGTTTTCACTAGCTTGCTAAATGAAATGGTGTAGGCCAAGCCTAGCAGAATGAATTCCTCCTTTACGTGTAAAGCTGTCAGAGTTTAAGAAAAGTAATCCCACATGACGACATCTGACTCTTCTATATGAAATAATACATTACAAAGAATTTATCAAACTTCATCCTGGATTTGGTTTAGGTTACATTTTCTTTCTTTTTTTTTTTCTTTTTCTTTGACACTTAGGACAAAGCCAAATGCTGCTGAGTCTTGGGCTTAAAAAATGAAAATATCAGAGAGTGAAGCCCACATCCCTTGCAAAGTTGCAGAACTGTAGGGCAGAATAGAAACGTAAAAAAGCAATGTAGAAACAGTATGTTGAAGTAGAAACACCAAACATCTCCCTAAAACACTACACCACCAAAACAGTTGGTGTCTCTGTTTATAAAGCAGAAAGCCCTGCCTTGGCTACATGTGAATTTCATTACAATCCATTTATGTTATCAGCTGAAATTGCATCAGCCCTGCAAAATGCATAGCTCAGGGATTAGGAATGGGTTTAATTGTGTTTCTTATAGGACAGATACTCTGGCAAGAATTAATGAGAAAATTTGTTTGGTGTCCTCTATCTAGTGTTCACTGACATGTATCATAGAAACAGGTCATGAACAACCAGGAGATCTGGTTATCACTGTATGTGAGAAGGAATTTCCCTGAACAAGATTTTCACATGTTGCTGAGCAATAATGGAAAATACATACTGCATCAGCCATACTGGACTAAAGCATGCAAATGACAAACTATGCATTACTGGGATTTCTGTGCTTCAATAAAGAACTCCCTGTCAGCATCATGAAAAGATGGTTCATCCAAGGCACAGGCCTTAAAATCAGATGACATTTGTGATCCCACCCACCACTGCAAACATCCTCTCCCCTAAGTCACCAACAAATGTTACTAGTGTCACAGAAGATTAAATTGAGCTTAAATGTCACAGGATACATTTCTCATGCTGCTGTATTCCTCTGCTCCATCTGACTTTTTTTTTCCACTTGCTCATTCTATGAGATATTAGAGCACAAGCTTTATTGCAGCTCCCTAGAAACTGCAGTTAAAGTACCAAGGTTAATTCAAAGTTTTCAGACTTCTTTGAAAAACAATGCATGGCAGATGTCACAAAGAATTTCTAAACTCTGATTTCCCTATGAGTAATCCACTGTATTACTCATATGTCTCAAGTTTCTACCTCAGTAAGAACCCTCAAATTTAGCAGGTGTGTCACATATGTGCAGAACATAAAATAATTTCTAGGCCACTGTAAACAAAAACAAGTATTAACCTTGAGGCCATATTCAGGATCTTTTGTTGTTCCCTAGGAGAGGCAGCATTTGCCTTTTAGAGGAGGATCATGATTTCAGCTGGCATGGTGGGTAAAGCTCAGCCTGTGCATCTTGAAGCCAAATGACTTCAAGTCATTTGCAGAGCTCCCGCTCCGATGTGGGCAGGCTGGTGCCTCCCCCAAAGCACCGTGCTGCTCACATGAAAATGCCCCAAATGGGCCTTGGGAAAGGCCATGTGACAGACTTTAATGAGATAAGTGACTTGGAAAGAAGACTTGGAGCTAAATTACAGCTACTGGGAAATAGTGTCTATGTTACATTGTGCTTCCTCCCCCCTCCCACCTCCCAGTCTAACATCCTGCAGGACTGAGATCAGTTTTTCCACCTTAGGCAATGTTTTTGGTTGATATTTTTTGTTTGCCTTGGGGAGATGAGGTTGTCCAGGCTTTGCTTTTTAACTTTCTGCATACAGTTATTCAACTGGCCAAATTCTGTCTTCTTCCAGAATTTGAAACACTCTGGAAGAAGTTTTTACCAGTGTCATGCTAGTGACTTCAGTATCATGAGGAAGAAAGGAGATGGGCAGGAAACAATGAAATCTGAGAAGCCACCAAACCCTAGGAATTGGAAACTTCAAGTACTCAAGGGGTCAAAGAGCTCAGAGAGAAAAAAAAAAAAAAAAAAAAATTTCTCCGCGCTTAGAAGCTTACACCTGCAACAGGGGTGGAGCAAGTGAGCAAAAGAGAAAAGAGTAAAGGAATCCAGTGGCAGCCATAACTGAACTCATTAATAGCTCATTTGAGTACAGCCAGCCCACACCAAAGCCCACGTCACTAAACCTTCCTTTGCTGCTTCTGGCTGCTGAGCTGTCTGGAGGGAAACTTCTTCAGGCTGATTCTCACCAGGGCAGTACTGCAGTCGGAGCCCTGCCTGCTGTGTGGAGGTACCAAAGCTTTTGCAGAGTCCTTCCAATTAACATATCTCAGAGGCACCCCTCACTCCCAGTCCTGCTGTTAAATTCTTACCTAGGCACTCATCACCTCATGTCTCAATTACTCCAACATCCTTTTTGTGGACACTGACAAACTCATTCATGCCCTGATGGTGTATTGATCCACAACGCTGCTGTAAAGATCATTCCCCAGCCTGGCTTTTCTTTTCACTCATCTTGATGGCTCCTTTTCCTTTTCATATCAAACAATCAACTGGCCTTCAGTTTCAAGGACTCTTCCACTGTATTGCTCATTCTATTCAGCTTCCAAAGGTCAACTCTCACACCTGAACAGTCCACAGCTCCTGCTTCTACTCATCACCTGCCAACTTTGTAGTCTCTTGAGACTCTGCCACATTTGTGAGAAAGTCTCTGTAAAACATTACTTTGTTGTAGCCTCTCAATCTGTCCCTAGGAATACCTTCTGGCCAAAACAAATTTCTGCCAACAGATATGCTTGAGCTGGGCTCTAGTGGCTGTCTGTGATGTCCTTTTGTTAAGGCTAATTTTACAAGACAGGACATGTGCAACATCAGAAACATAGAGAAACACCCCACGAAGTCTCTTCCCAAAGTAACTAGGAACAGACTGAGATATACTGACCCATAACATTTAATCCAAAAATGGAGTTGTTTCAGATGGTTGCTAACTTTTCTTTGTCTGTTTGTGCAGCATCTACAAGGTTCTTTTCCTTGTTTATGGCTGGCATCCCACAGTAATGCAGCAGACAACCTCCAACAGGTCTCTGATGGGTTGTTACATAAGAAGTTAATACAGGAACTAATCAGCCATGAATGAATGAAGGATAATGTCATAGATGAAAAATGGGCAGGATACAGGAAAAAGGGAATAATGTTTAATTGATAGCTTCCATCTTGGAAAAAAACAAAAACAGTTCCTTTGAGATTTCCTCTTGTCTTATGACATTTCATAAATATATGACAGAAGAGAAAAGCATGCGTGTGGGGAGGACTGCAAGACAGTGAAAGCTGCAGATAATTTTTATTTATCAGCTGAGAGTTTTGAGAACAATTTTAGAGAGACCTAAACTAAGGGAGCATAATAAAAACTGAAATTCCAAGCAACAATTATTGGAGGACACAGTCTGTGCCAACACACATTTCGTGGTCATGCATTAAGTGGGTCAGCTTTCAGACCAAGGAAAGTGGTTGTTCCCCTCTATTCAGCCCTCATGAGGCCACATCTGGGATGATGTGTCCACCTTTGAGGCTCAAAGGGCCAGAAAGATATTGTCAGTGAGTACAGTAGAAATCAACTATGACAGCAGGAGGTGGAGCACTTGGTACATAAGAAGAGGCTAAAGGAGCTGGGTTAGAGCAAGGGTGGAGCCACAGTTCCTTGGAGCCCACAGTGTAAAGACAAAAGCGAGCAATCACAAGTTGTACCGAGGGAAATTACAGCTGGACACACAGAAAATTTTCTCTCTAATGAGAGTGATGCAGCACTGGCAAAAGGGCCTAGAAGGGCTGTGGAATTCACCACTCTTGAAGAGTTTCAGAATTCAATGGGACATTGCCCTAAGGGACCTAAACTAGTTTTGAGGCTCTCTCTGCTTTACTGCAGCATTGGATGAGACCCTCAAGACATACTTTGTCTCCACACCAGGCCAGATACATAAATGTAAACCCCCATCATATAGAATTAAGATGAAAAGATTAAAAAATGCTTTAGATAGGTAAGGCTGAAGCATTCAACTGTTTTGTCTTTTGTGTATCTGACCATGCCCAGTTCTGGGCTCCCCAGAGACATGCACTTGCTGGAGTGTTTCCAGAAAAAGGCCAGAAACATGATGAAGGAAATGGAGCACTTAGCTTGTGAGGAGAGTTGGAACTCTTCAGTCTAGAGAAGGGTAGGCTCAAGGGGATCTTATATCCATGTGTGCAAATATCTGAGACAGGCAAGGCAAACAGTGCCAGACTTTTCTTAGTGGCACCCAGAAATAAGATAAGAAGCAAAGGGCATAGACTGAAACACAAGAAATTCTGCCTGGAAAAAAAACCAAAAAACCACTGTCTTTTTTACTATATGGGTGATTGAACACTGGTGTTAGGTAGCTCAGAGATGTCACAGAGTCTTAATCCTTGGAGATACTCAAAACCTGCTGGACACAGCCCTGTTAGAGGAGAGGGGCTCTAACAGGGACTACATGATCTCAGAGATGCTTCCAGCCTCCACTAGATTCTGCAATTTTGTGACTGTATATATTACATAATGAGACTGTGAAGAACATATTGATATTTAAGAGATAATTTGAAACAGAATATAAAAAACCTTTGCAATGAAACCTAATGGGAAATTTCTTTCCTTTCTGACTTCCTTCACCCTTTCTCTCAGCTAGTTTTACAGCCAGTTTAGAGCTCAAGGACACCCAAATTATGTGTCAGTTCCTGTGTTCCAACAAGAGTCCCTTCCTTTTCCCCTCTCCAGATCGTTGTGTGAGGCTCAGCCTGGGCAGGCAAACATCTGCAATTCAGAAAAATTTCCCACCAGCAGGATTCCCAAAGATGTGGACAACATAATAACAGAGAACCTTCATGGCTCATTCCCAGTCATGCAGCTTTCTGCCTCCCCCTTTCCTGTCACAGCAACCACTCACATGGAAAAACAGCATTCAAAGAATATAAGTTCACATAAATATACAGTTGCAGATTCAAGGTCAGAACAGTGTTCTCTGCCACCTCTCCATCCTCTCCTACAAAGTTCTTCATTTGCCAGGAAAAAAACATGGCAAGATTAAACATGTCTGAGCTAGTAGATTATGATAGGAAATGCTGTGTTATCTTCTGCTTTTCAGCAACACACATTACAAATTGTCTGGCAGCTATTCACTCATTCACTCTCTCTGTAAATAGCTATTCAGTGAAACTTGATGAAGCTGTACAAGTCACCGAAGTCTTACTGAGATTTTCTGCACACAACGGCCCAGTTGGAAAATCAGAGAGTCTCAAGGGCAAATTGCACACTGGCAAGGAGAGGCTGGTGGGCCCTCTGAAAGATCTGTTGAGTTTTGGCCAAGTAAAATTCACTTGCTTGCTTGGTGCACGTGTTTTCATTATTGCTGTGTCGCCTCAGGTGACTGGTGAATGTGCACTGCTGACACAGAAACCAGCTCTGCATCTCCTGCACCGCTGTGCGGCAGAACAGGTCAGGACCGCGCCAAGGGAGGGATGTGCAGCTCCTCTCATAAAACTCTGGCTCTGATCCAGTCCTGCAAAAGCTCCTTGACCATCGCTGGGAATGCTGACACCCCTGAGACTGACAGAAAAAACTCTGCATTTCTCTGGCTTTCATACAGAGAAGTAATTTGTCCCAAAGCCCAGAATGTGGAGCAATCTCTGGTGTATTTGGTTCGATTAGAGAATGTGTTAATTATGGTAATAATGCAACTAATATGGCTTAGAGAAGCAAGTCTCAAATAGTGCTTATGATTTCCTGCTTTTCCTTCGCATGCTGCCCAAACAGAGGGTTGATTAGAAATCAGCATAAATGTAGGTATTTAGGTATTTAATTTTTGTTAAGCGACCATTTACATTTTATGTCTCTGCATTTTTTTCTCTTTTGTGCAGATAAGCTTTTTGTACATGGAAAAGTAGATAAGATAATCTGACACCTGCAATTTTCTGCATTTACTGAAGCTTTTCAGGCTGCACCATAGTTACACATATTTTCTAATTATTAAATCAAAATGTGAGAAAAGACCTCTTATGATAGGGTAGAAAAAACCTGGATGCCTAAAATTATCTGTCACTTTTTAAAATAATAGAGTTGTTCCCTCTTTCTTAAATCACAGTTCTGCTGACCCAAAAGTGACATCTACTGTCTTTTCTGCCTGTGAATCTCACCTTCAAGAAACAATTTTTTTGTCAAGTTTTTTCTCACTTTTCCACTCTCATCTGCTTTTCTATGTAGCCAGAGGAAGAGGCGGAAAACAGTTATTATACTTACAGGAGGGAGAAAGAAATTGTGTGTGTATTCACTGCCAGCAAACACAAAGCCCCATTGTAGACAGAACAGGACCACAAAAAATCTCATCCCAGAAAATGAGGCATTGTCATCATGAACCCTTGCATTTCCCTGTGAGGCTGGGACTTGGAAAACATGCAATTGACTCTATGTTTCCTGGTGGTTGAAAGGGTAGGAATTGACAAAAAAACCTACAGGAATTTAGAATTAATGTCCAGGCAGTGCAAGGGTGCAAAAAGATGGTAACAATGAGAAAAAGAACAATCCAGACTCTCAGGAAAGGAAAACTCCCCCAGCAGAACATTATATTTCTTAAGCACCAGTATCCATTGGCTTCCTCCTTTTTAGCCTATAAATCTTGCCAACCATCCTGACCCACTGAGACCTTTGATGGAAATACAGTAATTTAATTCCAATGTAATCCATTCTTTAATGATAGAGCATGCAGACAAAGCTTACATGGGCTTGCCTGTACATGTAATTAGTAGATCAGAGGAATAAAACAATTAATTTCTCTCTGACCAGTTCAAGGAGATAAATGTTTATTTAATCCAAATTAAAATGTTTCTTATTTATTACTTCTTCTAGCCCAAACCCTGGTATATGATTAGAGCTGAGCAAAAAGCAATATTCATGTCCCACAAAAGCATGCTAATTAGAAGAGAACCAAAGGAATCTGCACTGGGGGGAAGTTACTGATTTCAACTGTTCAAGGTTTTGGCAAAGAACCTTTTGTTGAAGCCTGCAGCCTGCCAGCTGCCATCGCACACCTCAGGTGAGTTGTGTGCCCCCCAGTACAAATGGGCTGTAGTTCCCAGGACAAACACTCATGGGTTGTGATCAGAAATTCTGCCCTGCATTAGATAGATCTTTCCACAATGGAAAGCAGCTGGTGTGTTTTCCCACCTCTTTTTCCTTTCCTCTGAGGAAAACATCTGTTTCTAACGAATGGAGAGGCGACTGCAGCTCCCAGCTGGCTAAGAGGACTGGGCAGCTGCCATTATGTCAGGCAGTGTGAGATTGCTCCCCTCACTGGGCAGTGCTGGATGGGAATGCAGAAGCAGATAGAGTCCTTCTGGAACATCACAGATACATGTCAAAACTGATGGCAGTGAGGATTTTCTCTGAAGAGAAACTTATTCCTTGCAATGAGCAGCTTTAAAAGTCATCTCTAAATGCTAAGAGATAAAACTGTGCTGTTGGGAGCTACAGTCTCTTCACCTTGCATGAATACTAAATTTGTTCTTCTTCCAGGAAAAAGAAAAGAGAAGAAAAAAATACCTCACCATATCAGCAATTAAAGCAATGCGTTGGGAATCTGTGCTATACATTCCAGGAATTTTAGAACTGGTGTGAATGGCAGGCAAGGATCAAGAGAGAGATAATGCCTGTAAAGGCAGAACATTGTTTAAAAAAATAAATTAATACATAGCATATCTGAATGCAAAAAGCTTAGCCAACGCTTCACATGGAAACCCCCAGCTGAAGGTGAAATGCAAAGAAATGTCTTTTAGTCATTTTGGGCAGCTGTTGACAGGTAAGATTTCCTGTAAAATGGATGACAACATTGACCTTTAAAAAATTATCACCAGATAGCAGAACAAAGCTTTCCTCTGTTTATCCTTAGGGGACTGGGAGCTGCACACAGACAGGATGCCAAAACAAGACAAAAAATGCTTGGTATTTTTCAGTGTGCTGGAAAGCTACATGCACCATGAGACAATCAAATTTGAAATAAAGCTTTAGGAACACAGAAATAACATGCTCATGAAATGTCCTGATTTTTACAAGCAGAAGCACTCTGGGCAGAACCCTGCCTACAGAAAGGGCTCCATTAATTCCTGTTAATGGGGTTGCCTCTCTCCAAAGGTGATTTTCAGGCAGACTGAAAAATTAAAAAGGATATTTGTCCCCTAACACCAGGAACCTTTGCTGACTGCACACAAAGAAACCAAGAGAGAAGTGTCCTAAAATTATACCCTGTGGCAACCTCTTTTAACAATAGGCAGGCAGGCATATGGATTTCAGGAGAATTGTTTTAATTACTCGTACAGACTCCATGGATGAATTAACAATTTCCTGTTACACTCACTGTAGCTCCAGCAATCCTCATGGCCTTTAGAACTCAGACTCTGAAGCAACATCAGCCAAGCACCCCCTACCAGCTGGGAATGGCGAAGTCCCATCTCAGATGGGGTGGGCACAAATGACTTCGGTCTTCTGACACCTGGCTACCTGACTACTGAAAGGAAAGGAATTCTTAAAAGCATTCTCATTTAACTATCTTGCCCCTTTTCTTTATAAAGTACATAGAGTGTACTTCTAAAGAGTAAGAACTCCCCTTCCTTTTTTATTCTGTTTGATGAGAGGCTTGTCTAAACTTGCTCTTTACAGAAGCATGGCAGAAACTAGTTGCTGTGTGCACTGCTACCAGTGACCCCTTGTGGAAGCAGATTATCTTCTCCTGGTTCATAAATCTACCTGTCACCCTACCTGGAGAGCAGACAACTCATCAGTATGGATTACCGAAACCACTTGCTGTAGAAATAAAGCTACAGCAAGATAGATTAAAAAATAAAACAAAGATTCCCCTTGGGATGTGACAATTCCTTAACCTCAGCCTCAGAAAAAAGTACAACCTTGAAATGGAGAACTGTGATCTATAGAACCAGATGCTTGGAAGAGAAACATAGAAAAATGGCAAAGGAGCTTCAGCAACAATGCTTGATCCAATCTGGTTCAGAGCACAGGTTTACTTTATGGCTCATATTTATCACAGCCAACAAAGATGAAACTGCTCATTCCAAGGTTGCATCTATATTTCAAATTACAAAGCCCTGTGGTTAGAGGATTTAAAATTCCACCACCAAATCTTGGTCAATGAGATCACAGGCCAAGGGTGCTTTTCTTCCTTTAATATAATAAAGAAATATTTTGCTTATGACATTGGTAACTTATAAGTGGATTTAAAATAAGAACCTCAGAAAGAAGAAAAAAAAACAACTCAACAAACCACTCAGGAATGATTTCCAATGTCATCTACATATTCTAAGCAGCTTATCTAAATGTTTGTTAGAAAAAAAACAACTTTGATCCATGATATGGTGCAGTGACAGGCAACAAAGATTATTTATATCAGGTTAGGTGCTTTTTAATTTAGCACTTCTTTTTCTTTTTTTCCTGCACAGTGAGTTTTCCACATTAGAATTCATAGCACATAACTCTGTGCTTCCCTAACAGAAATTCATCCGATCCTGTTCAGGTAGGAGGACGATGACCAATTAAAAAGCCAACTCTTCTGGAAGAACAAGAAATTTATGAAGACAAAGGCTGGTCCAGGTATGTGGTCTGGGCATGTTTAGTTGGCCCTGCCTGTCCACCTAAAGCAACCAAGCAGAGAAGATCAGCTCCTACCCCTCTTTTCAAATCACAGGGATGAATCCAGTCTCCCTCCATGCTCAACTTGACATTTCCCCTGCAGTACATGTCCAAAGGTACATAAAAATGAAATTTTAGAGTATTAATTAGCCAAGAATGGCTAAATATATAGCTCAAAGACTCTCCATGCTATGTCAGCACAAATCCACTGCCTTCTATAGGCTCGTTAGCTCACCTGAGTCAGCATTACAGTCTGTATCATTACAGACAATTGCAAATTTCCTGACCTTTTCAGTTGCGAGATAATGTTGATATAAACTTAAAGGAACTGTCATTTCTCTTTCTGAAACACTTTTTCTCCTTGGAATGCAGGACCCTGAATCATAGGGAAGGGAAAGTGTATTTCTCAGCTGCCTAAGAGAAAATGACACCTGAGTCCAGCCTGATATACACAGGGACATCTTCTCTTATATCCCAAGGGAAGTATAATCCTCAGAAGGCTGATATATTTCAAGTTTAGCTTAATAAAACTAAAACGTTGTTTTTTTCTATACTCTTCCTTTTAAACTTTCAATAAAAGTTTTGAAAAGAGTTTCTCTTTTAAATATATATTGGTACAGTTTAGACTGTTTTCAACATCCTCCAGTGTCATTGCAAGGAGCTCCCAAACACCAATAAATTAATGCCTGGGTTAAGTCTGTTTTGTGGACAGTAATTGTTTGCCCTTGCTTTATAGAACTGGAGTAGACCAAAATTAAACCCCCTACAAGAGACCACATGTCAAAACACTGAACTGAAAAATGCAACCAAATGCTGCTGAGCTCCACTAACTCCTGTTTACATGTTACCATCATCTCTGCAAAAACCCTAAGCACAAATACTCCTGAGTGACAGTATTTAATGACTGGTGATCATGCAGAGAGCTGAGACATAAATAAACCTCATTAGGGAAAGTTACAGTGAGAATCAGATGTGCATTGGCTGCTGTGTTATCAGCCCAAAGTATGTTCCTTTCCCCAGTAAAGAAAAGCCAAAGCATTTCTCTGTTTCACTGAGGAACCAGCTATCCAAACTGCTTTCAGGGGGGTGATGCTGTGCACAGATCATTTGTGTCTGTAGACACTTGCCTGTAGACATTTGTTTGCTGACTTCTCCATAATGACACTTATTTGCCACTATAACAATATAAGTGCCACCTTCCAGGTAGTTTCCTTTTAAAAAATAAGGGTAAGTGAAAAGCCTCACTTAGCATAATTTCATCACCTTTGTTTAATCTCATTTTTAAGTGGCTGACCTTAAATTCAGATCAACCCCAAAATAAAAAGCCTCTGGCAGAGATGTTTGTAATGCATTTCACACAAAAGAAGGAACATATAAGCCAACAATGGCAAAACAGAGCTCAACTGGATGCCTTCGTTTTGAAAATTTCATCTCTAATGTGCACTGATGCACTTTTATCTCATTTTTTTAAGGGAACCAATCTTAAAAAGTCTTCCTCTTACACACAGCCTGACAAGTTCATTGGAAAAGTCTCTGAATATAAAGATACCTTATGAGCAGAAGTTTGGAAGATTGGATGTTTATATATTACGAGCTCAAACTATAAGCACAGCAGTGTGTGTCACTCATCTGACTTATCTAAACTCCTACACCTACACTACCCAAACAGGACAACCAGGTACATGATGGGAGGGACATCCACACACCAGCACATGTCTCACTCAGAATTTCTCCCTGAGGGGCCACTCCTGGACAGCTTTATTGGCACCCAGCAGTACTTAGCACCAACATGAGCAGGGCATCTTGTGTGTCGAGGAACACCACCACGTGAGCACAGCTGTGGGAAAGCAGCTCCACAAGGCAATGCTGAGCACCCTGAGATCTACACTATCAGGGATTAAGGTCAGTAAGCAATGTATTAAAGTCAGCGCTGCTAGCCCCATGGGCCAAATGTCCTGTCTAAAAGCCTTCATGGCTGCCTGAGTCCATTTAAAATAAAAGAAGTAAGCAAAGAAAAACAACCATTTTTTCTCTTACAAGGGAAACGAAGTAATCTTTCCATGTCAATTCTGAATGGCAGAGAATAAACTCATTTTACCCGAATGTGAGCAGCACCTCCAGACTTCCCTGCGGTTCTCTCCCCATTACTTACATTACTTACAGCATATAAAAAGGGCAATTTAACTGAAGGAGTTTATATTTGGGGCTTTTTTCAGCACTGTTTCCAGAAACTAGCAGATGTCGGTTAATGATCTTTAGACATTAGATCATAAACCACACTCATTTCAAACACTGCAATCCGAGTGATTATTTGTATATCATTAAGCAACATTCTCAGAACAAGCTCAGTATATTTCCTTATTCTTGAATTTAACATTCCTTATTGTTTTATTTAAATACTTAAACACTGGATAACCTTTTACTTGTTTTTTTAAATTGACAGACTACGAGCAAGGTTCTTTTCTTCCTTTCATTCTCTCTTCTCAGCAAAGCAATATATAAGCACAGTGTCATTACAAAGTGCAACATTTCTTCAGCTTCACAACACACTGACACAAAGCAGATGACATTTGTCCACTGAAGATCTGGATGAGCATTAGAACTGAATCTTATGAGTTTCCTTTTTCACAGAGTTACAAAGCCACTGGTCCTCACAAGGGGAGCACTTATTTTAAACTCCAGAAAAAGAATTAGATTGTTTATTTGAAAGCGAAGATAGATGGGGGTGAGTCAGACAAGCACGAGTATACCTGGGTGCGCATATATTTAGTAAGTTAAAAAACTGTCTGTATTTTCAAACATACAGAATCTGCATAGCTATATAAATATAAATATAGATATATGTATGGAGACAGCAAGTCTTACATGCATCTATGCATGCATATCTACCTGTATATGCCCAGCTACACATAGATATTTATAACAGCATACATGCATAATAACATCTATTAAACAGTATAATACATATCAAAAATACACCTATACAAAGTAATATTCTCTTTCATACCATGAACTCAGATTCAGTTTTGTCGAACTATCTACTGGAAATATTAGCTAGGCCTCTGATTCACTAGAACCACGCTTTAAAAAATTAATTACATAATACATGCTGAAAAATGCCTAGATACATGACAGATAAATTAGTTTCATTTGAACACATGTAGTGTATGAAAGAAATTAATTTAATAAACATTGTGGCTCTCATCCTGCAAAAGCATATATAAGTCCCAGTGAGTTCAGTTGTAATAACTAAAATTATTCATGGGCAAAAGAGTTTGCAGATCAAGGCTATATATGCGATTTGGTTGTTACATTATGTTAATTTTTGGATCTACTATTTCACCATAAAATCTGACAAGGCAGAGTCATTTATGAGACATAAATATAGAGAATTGAATTATAGGGAGTCCTCTACATACATAACAAGATCAATTATTAATTAACATTCAGAGATGAAGATATGTTGCTGTAGAGAAATTACTTAAGGGCATCTATTGACAAGGCTGGTCATGGGCTGGGATCCTTTCCATTCCCTCCATATGGGCCACAGTGATTCAAACACAGCACCTGGATACAACCTCTCCCCTCACACTTACTGCAAAGGGGATCTCCCTTCCCCTTGTCCCTCCCACCACTGTCACAGCCAGTTACTGTGGCTGGAACAAGGCCCAGCCACAGATCACATTATCCTGCTTAAAGGGACATAAAATCTCACCCCCTGACTGCTGCTGTAACTCAGATGCAGTACCACCTTTCTGCTGATCAGATCCTGTGCTGGTGCAGTCAGCAGAGCTGTGCTGGCATTATGGAGCTGTACAGATCTACCCCTGTAAAAGACCCACCTCCTACACACAAATTAGATCCAGACCAGCAGCAACCTTCCTGGACCTGCAGGATAGACCTCAGCTAATTTAGATAATCTAAAAAATTTGGATTGAATTTGAGCATGCTATCCAGACTTTCTCAGCAACATATTCCTTCCTTTGGGGACTCACAGGGGTAACTCATCCCACATACCACAGCAGTATGGGTTCATCTCAGTGATCTGTGGACACCTCCCTCTGAGATAGTCACTCACAGCTCCCTTCACTGTTACCAGCGAGAAACACTTTTAGGGTGTGATGAATCTGATTTATTTTGCCTGTCTATTTAAAGCTAAGATGATTCTTGTCCTAGAAATGCCTGTTTGTCTCCACTGGCTATGCAGGGTGACTAGCTCTCACGTAGGTGACAAAAGTCCTCTCATCTATGTGACAGCTTCACTAGCAACAGGGCTCACACTTAGCAAAACAAAACACAAAAATGTTAACTAAAAACAAACCTTGAACAGACTAATACATGCATATTTCAAGATACAGATCTTAACGCAAGGCAAAAATACTCTTCTACTCTGTGCTTTCTGACCAGAGTTTCAGGAGTATGTAATTGCATAGGAGCAAGTGACATTTATGAACAGCAGCAAAATTTGTTTTGTGTTCTGTTTTCAGCAGTCTTCACTGGAGGAAATTTTTTAAAAGACTACAAAAAAAAAAAAAAAAAAGATTTTTCATAGTGTTCCCCCCACAGGCAAAGTCTTTCTGATCCTGAAATAGCCAGAAATTGCTCTAACTGTGAAGCATAAAAATTAGCATGTCTCTACCAATATGTTTTCACTAACTATTATAGGTTTGCAACACAAGTCTACAGATGGCCCAACAGGGCAAAATGGGACAAAACAGAATGCCCCAATAAGATTAAATATAGGAAACTGTTTTTCGTAATGCTGTATCCACAAGCATAAGCAGCCTAATGGAGACACTAATCCACAGCTGATCAGGTCACCTCCACCTGCATTTGGCTTCATTTTGCTGAACCCTTAAAAGCCTTATCCCATATTTTCCATGGAGATTTGTAGTTACTACAGAAATAATGCATTTTCCTAGGTGGTTAACAAAAACTACAAAAGGAATCAGCTCCAGATGGATTACAAAATTGATGCCTTCCCCTCCACCTTGCAGGCATTAACATTAGAAAGCTTTCTCAAGAAAGAGGAGGTTAGAATAGATGACATAGAATATAGTGAAAATACCAATGTAATGAAAGCATAAATGCCATTAATAAATCAGAGGCCCAGCACATAATTCCACATAGCAATTCCCAGAAAGATTGTCCTAATCGATAATAAATACATAACTCCTCTGAATTTGCTAATTCCTTTTTGAGCAGCATGAACCCACTCCCTAGTTTCAAAGTGCTGTCCTCTAACTCTTTGTGCTATGTAAAGTACACATTTGGACATGCTGAATTCTCTAATTAGTCTATAAATACTTGACTTTTACCCACTGCTTTGATAATTGCTGGGGAAAGGCCAAAGCATTTATGGTCAATCAGATGAAGAGGAAAGGAATATGGCCCTTTCAGCAAGTAAAATGTAAGGCATTCTGTGGCTAAGCAGAAGCTATTAGCAGATCAATATTTCTCCTAGTACCTTAATAAATCATTATATCAAAGAACAGTTGCAGGATGAAGAAAACCTCATTCTACCAACAAGGATGCTTCCAAATCAACAAATAAAACATCATTTAAATTACAAAGACCTAATTGGTGTACAAAGGCAAACGGCAAGCATAGAATACAGCCTCTGATGCTAGGCATGTAAACATTTTAAATCATTAGTGAAGGAAGAAAAGCAGAAAGACAAAGAAACAGCTATGCTAAGAGCTCTCCACGCGTAATTTGCAAATTGGTAAATATTCATGAATCCATCACACCGTAGCTGACTGATGGCACCATGTTTGGCATAGATATCATAGGTGGCAGAAACAGAAGAGCACCTGGAAAACAGGATGGCCTTTGATATCTTTATTATTGACTGAAAAAGAATCCCCTTGCTGTTATTTGCATTGAGGCTTTTTCCTCTTACCCTCCCTAGTAGCAAAGAATCAGCTAAGATTTGTAAATGCTAGAATGAGAGAAGGGAAGAAATATTCCAATGGCTACTTTCAAGTAAGGGAACATCTCCTCTCAGCAGACATTGCTTACAGCCATCATCACATGTTCCCACAAAGCCCTCTTAGCCACGTGACATAAATCAGAGTTTCGTCCAAGAAAACCACGATCATGTCCTGCACAGTAGATAACCCTCCTACACCTAGACATATATATGTGTATATATCTGTACAAATATATGGCTGTGAGAAGAAGACAAGGCTCACAGTGTTGCAAACCTATGTGTTTCTATGGAGCACACTTCTGCACTGCTTGTGAGCAGCCACCAGCACCTTTTTTTGGAAATGCTAACTCACAGCATTCTGTTTTATAGTGTAACCTTTTGATCTAATAGAGAAATTACGTAACCTAGTGGGAAAGAGCCACTAGAGTAACAACCCCATGGGTTCCACCAGGAGAAAAATGTAATATACTGCTGTAAGCAGCATTTGGGTTTATTCTTTTGTTTCAGTAATCTGGTTTTAGCTCTTTATTGAAGGAATATTACAGAAAAGCAAATGCTTCTCAGTTGTTCAATCACTACTTTTGATTCCTGTCACAGCTTTAAAAGCTTGTTCCTAATTTATTTGGAGGCAAATTGTTGCCTTTGTGTAAAAGAATCATCTGCTGAAGGAATTTCATTGTGGAATTCAAGTGGGTACTCTTTGGTTCACCAGTTCGTATTTCATAAGCTTCTAATTCAATAGATGTGATACTTTAGAAGGTCAATTGTCATGTGTCTGGAAAGCTGACAAGAAAGTAAACAATGCCAAACAGGAAGGGAGGTGCATCCTGTTGCTACATGATATCTCCTCACCCCACTTTCAACAGCAGACACCTTACCCATCTCAAAATTCTCTGGAAAAGCAGAGTTTTGGCCATATGGCAATAGACCTTACAGGGTTCTGGCCATCTGCATTTCCACCATATGACCAGCTCTTTCAGTTAAGTAAGTATAAAAATGGACAGTGCCTAAACTTCTCATGCTCTGAACTCTCTATAGAGATATATTTATTTTCTCAAACTGTAATTTATTCCAGAAAGAAAAATGGATCAGTCTCTCTGTAAGTTATGCCTCAAATCAGTTTGTTGGTTGAGCCTCCTATTGTAGAAAACATATCAACCCTGCTTTACAGAGCATAATATGCAAACTTTAATAGTAAGGAAACTGCTCTAGTCCATATATTTAACTGCCTACAGACATCCCAAGAGTTCTTCCTCTCTTCCTGAGGAGATCACATATTCCTCAGGCTCATCTCATGCCTACTAACACACATGAACATCATTTCTCTGGTAGCATCCCAGGACTATTTCAAAAAGCAATTGGAAATACCCTTTTTGCCAGCATCCCAACATATTACTTTTTGCTTGGCATGTATTAGCTTTGTGGACTGTAAACCTCTCGATGCAGGGACTACTCCTATTTGTTTATGTCCTTAGTGGCCTAAAAGCATTATCAGCTTTATTCCTCAAATTATCAGCAGCTGAGGGGATCATTGTGAGCACGACCCAAACTTCAGCGATCACGTCCAACAGGATCACGGAGGGAAGGCTAATGAGGTCTGTGTGCCCTTTCAATTCTATAATCATTAAAGTCTTGCTTTTTCCAGTACAGTAAAAAGACAGACCAGCTCTTGAAATAAATAACCATGAGTGATTGGGATGGTAGTACATGGATTCAGCAAAGATTCAGGATTTTCTTATTCTAGTCAGCCTGAACAATTAATTAACAGCTTCCTTCTTTGCCATTAATTTTGTTGCCATAGTAGCCTCTGTAAGTGGTTTCTAACAAACAAGGAAGATTTATCTGTCACACTCTAAATCGATCAGAAAATGAATGATTTCACATTCATTTTTGTTTGATAATGATGGGTAAAGCACAGTGAATCATTACAACAGTGTTTTCTGAAAAGTGTAATGTGTCTGTTATCTTAAAAAGCAATCCTAAAGAAGAGGCCCAGAGATTAAAAGTGAAGTGCCAGTTCTGTGTAAACAAAATACTGTCTTCATTAAGAAATGACAACAATTTAAAACTAATAAATAGAAAATAAAAGTTTCTAGATTTTTTCAACTCAAATTAAGCATATTTTGCTTAGATATAAACACTTCCATGCACTATTTTTTGCTCCAAATTCACAGCTGGTGAGAAACCATGGAGAAAAACATTGTAAGAGAATTTCCTAAAAAACTGAGTTAAAATTAATGAGTTTAAACAGAGGAATTTTCTTCTACTTTAGGTTGCTTGGATTGTAAAAAGAACAGCAATCCACAAGGGAGAAAGCAGGGTGGGTAGGTACATTCTGCAAACTAAATTCAGACTAAGTTCTGGCCATCATCATGTGCCAGGGGTTTGGATATGTTTAGAGAACTGCAGGCTGCAACCTGCAAATTGGATCAATATGTTTCTTGCCTGATAAATTCCAGGAGGGAGATAATGGGTGCATTATTGGAAAAGATTGTTGTTGCCTTTCTTCTAGAGGACAAGGTGACAGATTCTCTTAAAGTGGTAATGGCTGTTTGCTTCTTCACCAAACAATGCTTTGGAAAGGAATGTTGTTTCAAATCTTGTCCTATCTATAACCTGTCTTAGCAGGAGTGGGGACCAGAGAAGAGCTGGCAACATAATCAAATTACTCAGATTTCCTTGATTATGAAGCTAGTAATAATCCCAAGGGCAAAATGCTCCAGTCACATCAGTCAACTCTTTCCATAAAGGAAAACAAAACAAACATGAAGGCAATGGGACTTATGTTCCTCATTATACTTGTCATTTTCCACAGCCAAGCCAAAGTGACCTTGAACTTTTTGTCATAATATTGATACCCAAAGTAATTCAGCTACAGACCATAACACAGTTAAATCTTATTGAGATCAAATGTTTTTGTTCTTTATGTCACCTCTTGGAAGATCTAAAGTGAAAAATTGTGGTCATCTCCCATATTGAACAAGAAATATAAACAACAAAGTACTGGGGAGATTGTGGAGTCATGAAAGCTGAGTTGTCACAAATACAGAAGAACATCAAGACATCAAGCGCATGCAAAATTTTCAATTTTCTAGAAAAAACATTTCCATCAGTTTACAAATCCACTTTTTTTATTGTTCAATTTCTATTCTGGGACTGGCTCCTATAAGCTACCAAACTGTGGAGACAAATGATGCAGAAACAGGGGACTAAGGAGCAGGGTATTGCCTCTATTAACAGCTCTGCACTGAGGGATATAAAGTTCTCGACGATGGTGAGTCGCACAGGGTTTTGTTTCTGACCCATTCCCCCCTCCACCACATCCTCCCAGCTGCCTCAATTCAATCATTTGCCTGGCTACACCCAAAACCATACCAGGGTCATTAAAAAAAAAATAAAAATGGTTCTTTTAACAGGAATAATTTCTCAGTTCCCACTTAAAAAAGATTCTGCTGAGCCTTTAAGCTCTGCCAAAGGGAGGGCAGCCCCTGGTGATGAGTGTGGGAATGAGAGCTGAAAGGCAGTATGCTCCCAGATCAGATCTGTGTAATACAGTATCGAAATAATAAAAAAATGCAGCCTAAGCGCAAAGAGCAAGTCTGATTCTCGTTCACTGTGGTTATTTTTAACTGAACCTCTGCCTGTCCAACTATTACACCTTTCCTGGCAGAACAGGGGCAGTAGCAAATCTGAACCCACTTTTGAGCCAGCATAAAAGTTGGAGAGAAGTCACAAGAGGTAATTTCATTACTGGAAGTTTAATGAAAACCAGCAGCCGGATGGTGAAGCTGCACACAAATTGCTGCCTAGGGAGAAGGAGGCAGGCAGAGCAGCCAAGGTGAGCTGTGTCTGGGAACAGCTGATGGGATGGGCAGGTGTGGGCAGCCCTGCCAGCTGGCACCAAGGTGCCTTCACAGCACGGGCTGCCCCTTGCCCATGGGGACCTGAGGAATAGCCAGGAAACTGAGGCAGGACTTTTAAGGGACAGGGGACATCAATCCATTGAAGGAGGCTTTTTCTCTGCTCACAGAGTACTCTGTTTCCAAGGCTTTGTGGCGCTTTAAATGTTGTGCAAAGTCTACCGTAGCATGGTGTGGGTGATGACACCAGCCCACTGAGTGTTTGTTCTGTTCCTGGTTGGAGACAACTGGAAGCCACATAAACTCACCAGCAGTGCTGAGGCCAAGCTGATGAACACTGCCAATCATGGCAATTTATGAGCTTGTACTCAGTATCTTGCTAACTGTGCTACACAGCTTCTGGTTGGCTTGGAAAATGGACAGAGGGAACTCCTCCACTGTGTAGAGGTGAATCCTTAGCCACAGGCCTATGGGCTCTCACTGAGCACCTGAATCCTGGTAGACTGAAATATTAACCAAAGATTTCACGCTGGGGGAAATTCTGCAGGGTGGAATACAAGTGGAGAACTAAGGAAGTGAGGAAAAGCCTCTGAATGAGCCACAAGCTGCTAAGTTAAAACCCTCTACTTTGATTTAGGCTCCACTGTCCTAAGCACATCATGCAGTCCATGGTGAGACTATCAGCAGTCAAGTGAATCTTCAGAATATGCAGTGAAATACCTCCAAAGAAACAAAATGGTGTCATAAATGACATCCATGTTGACTTGTGGAGATTTTTTCCTACTTTACAACCTTAAAATACTATATTATATTTGGCTATCAAACATTGTCTTTTTTTTTTTTTGTGAAAGCCCATCCTGCGGCACTGCAAGCTGCCTGCTGGCTGCATGGCTCTTGACAGAGACAAACCTCCTGGACAGAAATCCCAACTCACTTCAACCTACTCACAGAGCTATGGAGGTGGAAAAATCAAAGATGCATTAATGGTGGAAGGTTTGCAGGAGTGACCACCACAAAATCTGGAGGCAAAGGCCTCTAGCAATAAAGAGGAATGTTCCTGGAAGGATTATAGAAAGATCAGAGGTTCAAAATGCTTCATGCCCCAGAACAAGAGAACAACCAGATCACTCCGTATATTTACACTTCATTGAGAACAGATAGGGCATTTGATTGATCTCAGTCATGTGTGACAGACACAGGAGCCTGACAGGAGCTGGTCTGCAGAACTTTGGCCAGGATTTCAGAAATATTGCTGAATAGCTCACACAACCCGCCAAAAAAAAACCAAAAAGAAAAAGAAAAAAAAAGGAAAAAAAAAAACCACCACACACACACACAAAAAAAAACCCACACCAAAAAACCCACAAAAAGGAAGGAATAGTGGGCAATGGCATAAGAACTCATTGCAGAATAAACTATGTCCTTAACCTGTTACTCTGTAATCATCTCTTCTCTCTTCTCCCCTTGTTTCCTTGTCACCTCAAAAGAGTAAAAAAGCTGGGTGAAGAGAGCAACACTCAGGATTTTTTCATAGACTGACAGGAATACAGAACATCATTATTAACTAAAGTGAATTAGTGGCCCTAAAACATTAAGAATGGCATTATGAAGCAATTAAGTCTCCTTAAGTAAAACACATGATATCAGTCAATTTTACAAACAGGGTGCCATATTTCAGTCAGCCCTCTCCTAGATTTAATACTTGACCTTTGTGTTCAAGATCCTTGGTGCCTCTGAAATATTTTCTTTTATTCTCTTTATTGCTGGTTCTTATTTCAATCAGATCAGGTCAGGTTTTCTCTGAGACTGTAAGAATAGGGACATCTGAGTGCAACCTGTCAATACTGTCATAACTACCTTCAACTGCTCTTGTAATTCTAGTGCCTCTGTGAAGTCCCATATTATGACAATTGTGTTTCAATGCCCTTCATCTGGTCTGTGTAACAATTTGTGGACTTTTGTTGGGGGCTGTAAAGGTAGGAAAATTTCCTAAGAAAACCACTAAGTGCAATAGTAAGAAACCACTATTAGCAAGGGGGAGAAGCGAGTTGGTGTGCCACACAGCAGGAGGAAAAGCTATTTGCAGGATCAGAGAGCCACAAAAGTGAACACTGAAGACAAAAGGAATGGAAATTCAGTTCATAATAGGAAAAAATTAGATTGGAAAGAACTGAGATAAGTTAAAATTTTTCAAATTGTCTAGGCCTTACAAATTTCACCCTAGAATACATATATCACTGACTGAGAAAATCTTAGAGCTGCTGGCAATTAACTTTGGGAGGTGAGGTCAGAAACAGTTAACTTAGCAAACACTCAGTGGGAAATAACCAAATAGGCTTGTCTGGCTATGCAAGACCTGAGGTTGGCCCATAGATCACAAGCTTCAATAGTCACTGTCACATATGTATGAATATCATATTAGAAACATAAAGGAGAATGTTATCTACAAGACACAAGAGGGAATTTTCCTTTATTACTTTGTTTTGGAAAGAGTTCATAACCATAACCTTAGGTGAAGTGTTGGATGCCACATTTTAAGGAGGATATAACCGACTGACAGTGATTACTCTTCAAAACATGACAAAAAAAATGAGGGAATAGTTTGTTGATTAATGCAAAGAAGACAAAACTTGGGGAAAAATGACATAACACACTGAAAATTTCAAATATGGTTTCAAGAACAAAGGGAATAACCTATTCCTCTTCACTGCAGGAAGGAGAGAAGTAACTCCCAAGTTAAGAAAAGAAAAAAAGCATTTTTCTAGTTGTAAGGGAAATCAGGCATTGGAATGAATTGCTCAGAGAATCTCCACCAGTGGAGGCCCTCAGAAATGGGTCAGCCATAGTTCTAATGGGAAGCGTCAGTACAAGTGATACAGCTGTAGGACCCTCAAGCTACTTCCTAATTTTCTAGGATAGTTCTAGGAAAAAAACCTGTGGCTACTTAGATGAAGAACATTTCTTTTGTTTGTTCTAGGATATTTTGAGCAATAGTATTGCTCAAAATGTATTACCTTTTCCTTGGTAAATTTTTAATTGTGTTCTGAAGGCCCAGAGTTAAAGAGTAGCTTGACCCAAGATACTCTTTCATCTTTCTACTTTCATTTTTGCTGTTTGAGCAAAGTTGGTCAAGATTCCTCAGATTCTCATAACACTTGTTGAACTCAATATTCAATGGTCGTTTGGGTTTTTTTTTCTGAATGTGGAATCAATGATATTAAGTAGGAACACATTCTTTCCTGAATGGTTGCCTACAGCCATTTTTAGGTCATTTCTTCCATATAGTCAATTAAAGCTGACATGGTTTCCTTTAAGTTTTGCTTTTGATTGGTTAGTTTTTTAACCAGTGGTGGCATCCAGATTGATTTGACTCTGCTCAGCTTTGAGTTCTGAAGATGAACAAAGCTTGGTCCTAAATTAAGCTGGTGTTGAAGAGTTTTTACAAGGCTGACAAAAAGGAACTGAATACTTTTCACAGGCAGATTCTAATGCTGATAACATTGTGAACATATTAATTGCAGGATCAAACTCCCCATCATTCAGAAATTATGTGGCCAGTAGGATTAGGGTAGTGACCATCCCCCTGCACTCAGCACTGTTGAGGCCACACCTCAAGTGCTGTGTTCAGTTCTGGACCCATCAAGAGCTGTCCAGAGAAGAGCAAGGAAGACGGTGAAGGTTCTAGAGCAAAAGTCTTATGAGGAGTGGCTGAGGGATCTGGGCTTGTTTAGCCTGGAGGAGGCTCAGGGAGATCTTATTGCTCCCTACAACTGCCTGAAAGGAGGTTGCTCTGAGGCGGGGTCAACCTCCTCTCCCAAGTAACAAGTGACAGGACAAGAGGAAACGGCCTCAAGTTGCACCCAGGGAGGTTTAGCTTAGATATTAGAGGAAATTTCTTCATTAGAAGAGTTGTAAAATATTGGAATACGTTGCCAGGGAAAACAGTGGAGTTACCATCCCTGGAGGTACTTAAAAGATGTGTAGATGTGGCACTTAGGGACATGATTTAGTGGTGGACTCAGCAGTGCTGGGGTAAGGTTTGAGATGATCTTAAAGGTCTTTTTCAACCTAAATGATTCTGAGATTCTATGATTTGCTCTCATGTAAACTAATTCAAAAAATCCTTTAATGTTTACTATTTGAACAAGTAGCCTTTTTTCATACTTTAGCTAAAAAGCAGGAGAAATGTTAATTTTGGTTGGTGCTTGGCCATATGAACGATCCTTGTTTTTTGAGTACTATCTCTTCAAATTTCACTGCTGTTTCTGGAGACTTGAACAGTGGTGACAGCATATTTCTCCTCTCAGCTGGAGAAGATGTTTTAACTGCCTTTCAGAAGTGAAATCAATTCATGTCTCTCTGTATATGGCAACAGACTCTCACTGGAGCTGTAGCCTATGACTTTTATCTTATTGTGACACCTGCTTCGGTCAAGGGGATTACTCCTCCTGGAAGGTGTCAATACTGATGGTGTTCGGTTGAACAGCTGTCCTCCCTCTTCTATTATTATTATTATTCATGACGTGTGATTGATTCTTCTGAGGGCCTTAGGGATAAAAAACCTAGCAGTTCTTTTCTGTCTTTCTTTTAGAGGGACCTAATGGACAATTATTGTTTCTGAAATGTGCTACGGCCACCATTTCACCTCATCTATTGTTCAGCTATCTCTGAGCAGGCAGAATGTGGGCAATGAAAAGGTGCAAGATGTGCGATTATCCATATGCTGAGAGCCATCAATTGCTCACTTAGTGCTTCTCCAACAGTGCCATTCATTACCCAGTATCACACTGAGAGAGCTTAACTGATGGAAGAGAGAGAAGGCACTAGCAGTGACTCCACTTACATACAGCTGAGGCATAATATGGATTGGGGTCATTTTAGCTGAGGGTGTAGCTCCATAATAATTATTGAACTTTTAAATTCTGGGCTTGTTTTACATAATTTGTATTATCTGAAAGTCATATTGACTATATTCAGCTTCTTAATGCTGGCACTTGTATCAAGAATTTAGCAACACGTGGAAGGTGAACACAGGGAAAAGTATTTTAAATGGGACCTATAAGATCTGCAATTGCTTATTCTAAAAAAATAGATTAACAGCTTAAATTAGCTACAATGTAAATTCATTTTCCCTTCTAATATTTGAAAGATTACCATAAAGAAAGTTACATTGAACTGTTCTCTAGCTTCACGATAAATAAGACACCAAAATGCTCCCTATGGAGCAAACAGAGCATAATTTGCATTTTA
>NW_005054322.1:2428855-2444216 GCF_000277835.1 Geospiza fortis
ACTGGAAGATTAGATAAACATCTCTCTCTGATTATCTAGACAACTCTTGCTGGTAGTGAAGGCAAATGAGCCAAATTATCTTTGGTGTCCCTAAGGTGGTCTTGACCATTGACACTAAAGATATCCCTTCTTTTTATGTTTTGCCTCAGGAATTAAGATCAGCAAAGATTATCATCCAAGTGCCACATTGAAGCAGAAGATGATGGCACCAAAGTGAGGTGAGTAAAGACCCTTACTCCTAATCTGAGCCTATGAAAACTTTGCTTATTTTGCAGGAGTCTCTCAACTGGTTTCCCATTCTTCTGGGAAGTAGCTATCATTAAACAACAGGCAAGTATTTAAGGATGTTTCTGGACTGCTCCTCCAGCAGAGGAGGTACTTGCAACCATTCCTAGAAATACCTTGAAAAGAACTCAAAACACAAAATCCAGCAGAAGGTCAATCTGCTGTCTGGGTTGATTGCTGGCTTGTTTTCCCTGCATACATATGAATTTCAGTCTCTTGCGTTCCTCTGGCCACAGCTTTTACTCAGGTGAGCACACTGCCATTCTAGATTTTCTCATAATAACTTGCTCTGTGGCTTGCTGTGGGCAACAAAAAATCAGAGCTGGATGGTTACAGACACTCTGAGCCACCATTCAAAAATGAAAATAAAAAATGCATATAAAATCATTGAATTGGCGAGGTTGGAAAAGGCCTCCTAGACCATCAAGTCCAACTGTTAGCCCAGCATGGCCACTTTCCCCACCATGTCCATAAGAGCCACATGCCCATGTTTTTTGGACACTTCCAGGAACGGTAACTCCTCCACCTCCCTGGACAGCCTGTTCCAGTGCTATTCCAATCTTTTCCGTGAAGAAATTTTTCTTAATATCGAATCTAAACCTTCCCTGGTGCAACTTGAGGCTGTTTCCTCTCACCCACTGCTTGTTATATGGGAGAAGAGACAAACTCCCACCTCATCACACCCTCCTTACAGGCAGTTGTAGAGTGATAAGGTCTCCGCCGAGCCTCCTTTTTTTCAAACACCCCCAGCTTCCCCAGTCACTCTTTACAAGACTTATGCTCAAGTCCGCGCACCAGCTCATTGTGTTTGTAATTAGTTTGCACATAAGACTCATTATTTGGACACAAGAGTCTTTACAAAATCACAGTCTTTACAAAATCACAGTCTTGTTTGGATTTCTGTTCTAATAAAATACAATTCTCCCTCCATGGCAGCTTTGTGAGAGTCACTTCCCCTACTTTCCCATTTTATCTTCCCATATTTCCTTCAAGCATCTAGCTTACAGATTCTCTCCAGCTACCAAACTATTTTGTTTCCATCTTTTCAATAATTCAAATATATGCATCAAATGCACATATGGCATATTTCCAGGCAGTAACATCCCCTTTCCTTCCTGTCTCTTTGTAGCCAGGTAATTTACATATAAGATGCACAAAAATAAGCGTGCTCCTTCACAGTCCTGGTTCATGCACCAGCTCCCTCTGCTTTCTCATTGCAACCTTCCACTGGTGGAACAGTTGAGCCCAGAGCAAAGCCTGTTGGCACAGAGAATTTGGCCTTTCTGACAAAGCCTGGTGGCACAGAGAGTTTGCCTTTCTGCATTTTTATCCAGTGCAGCAGCAGGTCCATGCACAGCACCGGTATGGAGACCAAAGGTATAGTTGCCATGATTACAAGCTACGGTAGAAAAGTGTCCTCCCCAGATTATTCGTCTTCCTTCTCCCTTTCCCTCCCGTGTTTTTTGACAGATTTGTGTTTTGCTAGTTGTGAATTCTTCACTTGAGAAGCAGCAAGACAACGGAGCAGTGCTCCCCCCACCAAACACCCCCAGGAGCCAGCCCATGCTGACCGTGTGCCCAGGAGGTTGTAACAGGAGGACAGGGCAGAGGAGCCCAGCCCCAGGAGTCAGAGCCTCCTCATCCCATGTGGTGGATGGCCATGAACTGTTTTCACAACTTTTGTTTTTCTCTGCTCCCTGTAAAACCAAGATACTTGTTTCACCACAGGAGTGTCAAGGGCAAAGGTCTGAGGACACCCCAAGACGTATTTTGTGACCCCAACAGAAAACCTTAGAAACTCGAGCAATACATTAATAAAGCTCCAACAAAGCAAGAACAAGTAATAAAGATCTCAGGAAAAAAGAGGCCTCTCTGGAGAATGAGTTGAGGGATCATATGCAGGAAATAAACAAGAGATTAAGAAAACAAGGGGAGATACTTACAAATGACAAAAAAAACCCTTGAAATTTGCAGTGAAAGACATGGAATAAATGGAAACAGCTGACCCAGGTTAAACTAATTATTTAGCTAGATCACTGTCCTGTTTCCATTCAACATCAATACCAGACACTGTAGAGAAGTGGTACAAGAGATGGACAGTTGGAGAAGAAGCTTCACCCGGACCCCCGGTTGAGGATCAGTGAGTTCAGCCTTCTGCCACTGCTGTGTAACCACTCTAACTTCTTTATAAAGGTAAAATATATCTGTGACGGCATTCTTATTAATGTAAATATCTATTTCTGGCAATACCTTTTGATAACACCTTGGGGCAATACTTTCCAAGGGGAAATTATACTTTCTATGTTCTTTTCAGTAGAACTGTCTTGCCTTTTAATTTAATTGGTTTCCCTTTGCTTCTGCATTATAATGAGGGTACAGCACATCCTTACCCAACAACTTTATGCCTCTTAATATACATACATCTAACATGTACACATATCAAATGAATATCACATTTATCCTCTTTTTAAATGGCACAATACTAATTTGTATGTACATCACAAATTTCCAAGAACTAGACTGCTGAACAAGGAAACTTTTAAAATGTGTTTTAGACAAATGATTTGCCTAAAAATTCTCCACATGGCAGCTGTTGATTCCATCTGTATCACGTTATTAAGACACAGGCCCAACCTCACTTTGCTTTGGCAATTTTAGCAGTAACTCTTGGAAGCCTTAGGTGAGGCGTGATTCAAACAACACTCATAGACAGGTCTGGAAAGGAAGATTTTATAAAGCTGCTGTTGCTACTAGTAAAGTACTAGCAAATGCCAACTGCAACTAGTTTTCTCCCTCTATTCCAAATGTCTTCCAGTGTTTTGCACTTCTTTCTCCCCACTCTCTGTCTAAGAAAACCACAAATTTTGCCTGAAGGGGTATCATCATTAAAGAAAGAAGCAGTGCAGTCAAAGCCTTAGGATGACACAGATCATTCAACAGTTGTTCAATTACAGTGAAAAGCTACTTATTTTTGAACACAGATCTTTCACTCAACACAGGCCCAAGGCAGCATTATCAGATTTGTATCTGCAGTATCTCAACCAGTCTGATGTAGGGCTTTTGCTCATTATAGAAGCTGTGCCCTTGTGTGAGGTTTACATCTAGGTTCAAAGAGTTTCTAAAGTGTCTTGGAGCTGTGTTGGCGTTAAAAGATATTATCATAATAATTTCCAAGAATGAATTAAAAGTTGTTTTGAATACCTCTCATCTCCTAAATCCATCCGACTTTGTTTAAGGTTTACAGGCTACTTTTCCTGCAGAATTCCTACAGACTAATAAAACAGTATGTGACTACGGAGTCAACAGGGAAAACAGTAACACCCAAAGCACGCCAAGGTAAACCAAGCAAATGAAATACAGTATATTCAAAAATGAACATTTTTGAAAATTATTATTTAGGGCATACAATTCCTACAGACCCCACGTGTGACCAATAGTAGGGTATGACCACCCAGATGGAAAAGTTGATTCCCGTAGGTTTTTCTTAGCAGATTTCTATTAAAATGCTGTTCAGTACTAGCTGTGAAAGCAGTAAGAAATAAAATTTTTCTCTGTTATATAGCTGCATAGAAAAACATATTGAAATGCAGAGGAGTGTTTTTTACCCTCTAAATCAGAGTGATCGCTGGCCACACTATCATTTCAGCTGACAAGGACATAGCATTAGCTACAGGCTTCTCACCACTCCTTGCCATGCTGACACTACATGAGTCAAGCCATTATTATTATGCTCTTTTTACAGTCTCTTAAATATAAACTTTTTTTTTCATTTTTGTAAACTTTCCATGAACCTGAGCTCCTCCTGACCCAAAAGCCTCAGTAATTCTGTTGATCGTCTGCTAAGTGTACTTCTGAAAATATCCACAGCTGTAACTGTGGTCAGCTGCTCACATATGAGCAGCCTGGGTGGAAGCAATCGATTGCACGGCCTTTTAGGGTAATGCAGCTCCAAAACATACTGAAAGGCAGAGCAGTGAGAAGAAAATGACATACAGGCCCAATTCCTTTCTGCTGTTCAACTCTATAAACTGCAATCATTCACTTCAAAGGAAAGACGAATGGGTTACTCCACATCTGTACAACAGTAACAGAACAGAGTTATGTCCTAAGCATCTGGTGAAAAACAAAATTAATTTTTCACAACACTTTCTCCAGCATAAAGTTAGATTTGGCTTGCAGGCATTCAAAATAAAAAAGATAACAAGTCAGTATAGGGGTCTACATGCTGAAATACTGTCCTGGTTCCAGCCAGGGCAAGGTTAATTTTTGCAGTAGCCAGGATGGGGTATGGCTAGGACCCAGAGGTTATCCTGTACCACCTCAAATCATCTTCCAAGGACAGGGGGAAGGTCTTGCTTCTGGACTGGGGTAGCATGGCAGAGAGAGTGGCCATGTATTGTCAGAGGTTTTCATGGGGTCAGCAAGAAGATTTCTTTCTCTTACACGCTCTGTCATTAGTATTGTTGCTGTTACTGTTCGTTTTCTTACCTCATTGCTGTTTCTGGTAAATTGTTCGTATCTCAGTTTGTGATCTTTATATTTTGTGACTCCCATTCTCCTCACCATTCCACCATGGAGGAGAGGAAGGGGGAGGAAAGGAGAGAATGAGGCAGGGAGAGAAGAGGGGAGTGAGCAACATACAGCTTGGAGTTCAGCGGGAACACTAAATTGGAGAGTACCATTCCTAAACCATGACAAATAGTCAGAACACAATACATTTTACAGACCTGTACACAGGAAGGTAACTTGTCAGTGGCCCCATCACAGTATTTCCAAACTTCCAAATTTCAAACTCTACAAATTCTCATGGCCAATCCTGCAAAAAGTGGAAAGTACAGTTAAAACTAGGAAGTTTCCAAAGGAAAAGCAAATAAAATCAACTGTCTCCTTGGATATACAATGCTAAAAGTCAGAGTAGAATTGGTTTAGAGGATATTTGAAAAATATTAAATTTTACAGTAGAGGAGCAGCTAGATCATAACAATTACACAAATATAGCAAAGTCCAAGTTAAAAAAAATGCAAAGTGGAAGTTGCTTTTAAAGAAATGTTTCAGGGTAAAAATTCAATGTATATATGGAACTGGATTAGAAGAAAAGAGAGAATACTGCACCAATTTATATTCCCTTTGAACTGTCTGTAATACAGATCATAAAGTGTATTTTCAAACATATAGCATATCACAGAACCAGACACTTATTTCTAGCCATGGCACTTCTAGGCTTTTGGGAATGGAGAGTAGAAATAGTGTAGTGGAATTGTGCTGCCTGACAAAGCATTTACTGGTGGGTTCTGCCCAACATCAATAAACGATTGTTTTTCCTTTAAATGAAGGAAAGAATTTCAGCAGTAAACAAATGCTTCACATCTTGCATGAATACTTCAACAGAATCAAAGCAAACCTGTCTTTTCACACCTCCTGGAAGTGGTATTCCAAGTCAAAATACAAGTCATAGCCTGAGATCTATCAGTTGCTAAGTTTTCGATCACGACGACCGTGACGCTGTGATAATAAGGGATGGTGACACACAAGACACTAATGTTTCCTGTGACACTCCCGCCTGGAATCCACGCTCATTATCGTAAGGATAATTATCTGGGTATCCCTGAGACCAATTTTGTACTTTTTGTATAAATACGACCTCTTGCATAAGACATGAAATTTAAAATCATCTCCTTCACGGATATCATTGAGTCATTCCATTACCTCTGGGACAGATATGAATTATGCATTCTTCGATTCTCTTTAAAATTTAGATGCACAAGGGGGCATGGAAAAATCTAAATGGTACTAAAAATATAAAGCATTCAAGAAAGAAACAATAACTTGTATGCTACTAAGTGCTGCAGTGCTCCAAAGGCTCCCTGCCTGGTCAAGAAAAGCACATAAAGCACTGAAAGGTAACAGCAGGCCTCCATGCTAATGGCTGCTAGTGACAAGGGCTCACTGAATGTCACTGCTTCACATACTGTGTACTGTTCATTTCTCTTATCTGTGTGACCTCTCTTTTGAAATGACTGATGAAACTCGCCTGAATTAGCATCTTTGCTTCTGGGCATTTGCCACCTAGAAGGCATTTAGTAAAATCTCTACTAAATACAAAAATAAAGCATGAGGGAAAAGGTTCATAATCTTAACAAAAAGTAATCACTATGTCTGTTAAAGAATAGTCAGTGTGTAATGCAAAAGGGCTGCTTCCCTGAAGCCTCCTGGTTAGGTTATTTTTCTACCTTGACACCCTTTAGGAGTACTGGCTTGTCACAATACATGCATTCACATTGCATACTTGGCTAACATTTTCATAATTGGTGTGAATAAAAAGAAATAGCTGTTACTGCAAGAAAAAAAAAGAAATGCCTCTGTTCTGATGCCCTGCTGCTATGATGACCTATTTCACACTAGCATCTGGTCTCTTCTCGTGAACCACTCCAGATGTAAGCTGGCAAAACAGCACTGCAAGTATGTTACCCAGATGTCCACTGAGTGCTGCAGATGTTTTCTTCCATGCTTCACATTTAATGTGTGCCTGATTAATTTTTTTCATTATTATCTCAACTACTTGGCCCACAGATTTTCCTACAAAGTTTTCAGAATCCAGGATCTAATTTGCAGCCACAAGGAGCAGCTCCTTTTGTGTAAACAGGTTCATTAATGTCTGGAATAACCAGTCAACAGAGCCTTGGTCTGAATTGCCAAAAGAAATGCAAACTTCAGTAATCTATTATGTCTTGATAATATCTGCCTGAGGATTTAACACAATGTTCATTTCAATTCAAAATTATAGATGTTTGCAATATTCAGATGCATCAGTCTGACCAAAAATATTATGCCCATTCTCTGCCTCAAGCCCTTGACCTGAATGAGGTTAGTGACAGGGATATGAATGACTTGAGTGGAAAATGAAACACAAAAGTAGTTTTATCGTGAAGAACAATATTTCTTCTGTCACTAAACCATTTTTCCCCTCTCAAAATTACAGAGTAGACTGCAAATCTTCAAGGCTAGCAGTCACAACGACAGTCTAAGTGCCATTTAAAAGAATAATAATTTATGAGGTGCCTTGGTAGAATAGCAAAGGTCACAGAGTAAACTCCCCAGGGAGGACAGGATGACAAAGGTTACAAAGATGACTAAAGACTCGCCTACAGAAAGGAATTTTCTTGGAAGGAAGATGTTTTCTTGCAACAGCTTCATCCTACCTAACACAGCTGCTCATCCAAATGAGCAGTTCACCTTTAAGTTAGCTAAAAGGCATTGCTTGCAAAATGTGCTTCTGAAATTTGTAGATTAGCAGCTTGGCCTTGTACCCACTGAAGTGCTGGTCGAAGGAGGACACTGTGGGTCTGTCCCACAGGGCACAAGGGGGATGCCTTGGTGTGAGCCTACATGGGACATCAAGCTTGAAAAAATCTCTGGAGTCTTTGCAAGACGGTCCCCAAATAAATCCTACTTTTGTGGCAACCAAAGTACCATCTGCACATCTCCAACAGACCACCACAGACTGGAACAATATCTCTCAGAAGCAGTGTGAGGAGTTGGTAGGTAAGGAGCCTAAGACACACAGTTGACATACTGCTCCTGGACAGTTGTAAATATGCACACCAGCCATCACTCTACAAAGCAGTTTGGGCAGCTTTTCCTTGCCACAGCTATAGCATTCCCCTTCTTCAGATGCTGCAAGTACAGAAAAAAAGTCAGGTATGAAGAAAAGCAGGAACAACTCTTTTTGGCACAGCTCCACTTTCTGCCAAAACATCTCTGGGCTCATAAAATACACATGAACTGATGGGAGAAGCTGATGCTGCAAACCTGGGAGTAACCAGCGGTGTCTACAAAACATGAGAGTGATAAAAAATAGCTTAACCTGAAGCCAGCATGCAACAAAAGACAGCTCATCTCTTCAGAAATGTGTGGCCATAAACATTTTGAAAACTGACAGTTTCCAACTGCTCACGATCAGCTGTGGGAAGTTTCTGCAGCTGAATCAATGGCTGGCACTTGTGGAGGGGTCTGGCACAGCTCTGAAGGGTACAGATGTAACAGGTGCTGGTAAAGAAGAGGTTATTGACTGCTTTGAGTATAAGGGATTATATTTAATTTCTGTAGGATAACTGTGAGAGCCCATCTTGCTGGTATCTGACCTCCATGCCAGGCCTCCCAGTTCATAAAGAGGTACCTGAGAAGCAAATAATCATTAGTCAGGTTATCTAAGGAGTGTTTGAGGATGCTTACCTATTTTCTATGCTAAAATGAGGCAATTTTCTAAAGGGGGCAAATGCCACAGACATTCAGAGTATCTTCAATCCCTTGCTCCAGCAGTCCCTGGTCCATCACAACAGCCCATGAAGCCTTTGGCTGGCTGTTCAGATCACAGAACATTTTTACAGACCCATAACTGCAGGCTGATGACAGCAGTGTGCCTTTGGGAGAGGGAAGGGCAGAAGGCAAGTGGAAGGTGGGATGCAGCTGAGCAAGGCTTCAATTGAAACATCATCTTTTATCCTGCACATCACTGGCAGGAAGGAGGGAATGTCACAGACACACTGCAAACACATCAAATAGCTCAGGCAATTCCCACTCCTGAGTGACAAATCCACTGGGCATGCTGCCAGGCAGCCCTCCTGAACCTGCCCAAGGAAGGCAACCAGCATTTCCACCCCAAGATTTGCCTCATGCTTAGAGCCGCTTACTCCGGCGCAGAAGCTCACCCTCAGTGCCAAGCTGTGGTGGGCTTTGTGTGAGGGGTTTCATACTCTCCTATGCTGGTTTTGTATGCCTTGTCTTCCTTTATTAATTTTAAACAGAATGGAGGGATGTAAATTCACCATTGGGGATATGTCAGTGTTTGCTCAACATGCTCTATATACTTTTATTAATTTTGTATTGAATGGTGGATGTGATTTCACTCCGGGGGGAAATCAGGGATAGTAAAAGGTCTTTCCCACAGCAGGGCAGCAGTGGGGAAGGAGAGGTAATTTCTCTGTGGGTTTATTTTGAGTGATTTATGTGCTTCCATGGGTTTCTAAAGTTGAAGAATTTTGAGCTTTCATGAACAGGCGGTTTCAGTGCCATAACCCACTGGTCTAAAGATGTTTTTTAGCTTAATGTAGCATTTGTTATTCAAGTCTTACTGCTTAGAGTACATTTTAAAAGCAGCAGATGATGCCTTCTTATAGTGCAAGAACAGTATGTAAAGAGGGAAATTTAAAAGATTTCAAAATTTCCTATTTCCAAATAAGACTTATTCTTTAATGGTACAAATGCATAAACGGCATATGAACTGCAAAAGGGTTGTTATTTGACACAGGTTTACAATGTTTAACTCTTGGCCATAAAGTTTAATTCTTGGCTCACTGCAAAAATTGCCTGTATCTGTGAGAACAGCTTGGCAGCCTGTCATTTCCAACAGTGCAATTCCCAGCCCTCAAACAAGCCAACACTTGGTTGAGCACGCAGGGATACTCAATGCCCTGGACTGATGGAAACGTTGTGAAGTTACTCACTGGTAGGCAGCTCTTTGCTATCAACTTCCAATTCACACAATATGTTTACACTCCAGCATATCCCTTTGTTTAGACTCTTTCTCCCAGGATATCTTAATTCGCCAGTATCACAACAATGAAGGGAATGTTCCCTTTTATGTCTGTCCTACTTGCTTTTCAAGAAAAAGTTCTCAGAGGGAGAAAAAAAAACCCAAACCAACAACTCCTCATGCCTCCTTTAGTTTCCAGAGGTTCCTAGGTTGCATCTTCTCCATACTCAGCTTTGCCAAATGCAATAAATAATGAACAGCAGTGTCCTGAAGGATCTGGTCATTTCATACAAGACACTCAAAAAGCACAGAAGCAACAGGTGCTGTTTATTGTTCAGTTCTTCACGGCAACAAGTTTCACCCTCACTTCATCATGTATTTTCTCACCCACATTTCTGCAATGCAGGTACAGAGGCTGCTCCACTTTTCTAACCCTCTGAGCATGACACGTGTCTTTTCCTCCGTTGACTATCTGAGCACAAAGTCTGTGAGTTCGTACCTCATCTCTAGCTCCACCAGCACCCAAAGAGTGAAATCCAACCTCATGTTTACTGCACAGGGCAATTCAGATGGTGATTCCTCTGTACTGTTGAGGCCTCTGACTCCTCAGTCCAGGGACCTGTTGTGGGAAGGTGGCTATGGGGTGAAGCTATCAATGAACAGCAATCTGGGGAATGTTTGCTGTGTAAGGAAGATGAATATTCTCATGAAAGGTTTCATGCTTCTGTTTGCCCTCCCTCAGGCACCTGTGACATGGAAGAAAGCTGACCAGACAGCACAAGACCTGTTTCACTGATCAGAAGATGCCACAGTAAAATTTATACTTCTAAAGACTTACTAGGATTTAAGCTGCTGAACAATGCTTTACTGAGACTGCTTCTCTAACAAACTTGAAATGATGAACTGAATTAATTATTTGCTTGAGCAAAACATACTACATGCTTGAAAACTGAATTAAAGACTAGTTGGCTCTCCCTGCACATGTACAAGTCATTCTTTTCCTAAACTGGAGCAGGTGGCACATGAACTCCTTGTGTGACTGATGGCAAGGGCAGAAAGCTTCTGCACCAAGAAGCACAGTTCCCATTTTGAGCACCAGAAAGAGCAGAACTGCTTCGTTTGAAAAATGAGCGATGGAAACAGGAGAGAAAGGGAATAGGGGAGTGCAGCTGGCTGTCATGGGCTCTCTAGGTCAGCACTTTTATACCTGCTGCACACAGCTGGATTTTGCACACGTGGGAGAGAAAGAGGAAGGGCAGGATTTGAAAACTGGCTCACATCCATCCAAGATGATACCATGCAATCCAGAGAAAAAGTAATAAATACCAGGTACATGTCACAGCACACAATGCTAACAGCCTTTAATAATGGCTAATGCAATGATACTCATCAGCCTCCTTGCTGTGCTGACAGCAGCCTGGGTGTTACCAAGGACTGAAGGCAGGCAGTGAGGCAGGGAGCAAAGGAAGACAGGCAGCCCTGCCTAACTGTGAGCCTCTTGTTCAGGATTCTGCTTACTGATCTCATGTAGGAGTACAGGAGTCAGCCAGTGTTCCACATCAATTGTCTATTAGCTGTGTCCTTACCCTGGTTTCAGCTAGGATAGGGTTAATTATTTTCCTACTAGCTGGTACAGTGCTGTGTTTTGGATGCAGTATGAGAATAAGGCTGATAACACACTGATGTTTTAATTGCTGCTAAGTAGTGCTTACACTGAGTCAAGGACTGCTCACATTCCCATGCTCTGCCAATCAAGGAGTTGAGAGGGAGTATGGCCAGGACAGATGATCCCAGCTGATCAATGGGATGTTTCATACCATAGAAGATCATGCTCAGAAATAGGCAGGGCATTTGCTCATTTGGTGCTGAGCAACTGTGTTGTGCACTACTTTTTTCCTTGGGGTTTATTTCTCTCCTTTTTTCATTACTGACTAACTACTATTATGATCATTGGCGGCATTATTATTGTTATTATTAATATTAAATTTTATCTTACTTCATTCATTAAATTGCTCTTATCTCAACCCACAATTTTTACTTTTTTTCCCAATTCTCCTCCCCACAGGAAGGGGTGTTGGGGGATGGGGTGAGTGGGTGGCTGCATGGTATTTAGTTGCTGGCTGGGATTAAACCACAGCAGTTCTGGACAAGCTGCAGGTCAGCAGTGATATTCTGTGCCCAGTTCCTCTCCAAGTCCTCCAAAAATAGAAGAGGGAATTATGCCTTAAGTTTTAGCTGTTATATTTTTCAGATTTTGTACTGCATTAGTACAAAACTCTGAACTTCGTATAAAGTGTTAGCAAGTTCTCTTCACAGTTTACTTAGACAAAACAATCCTTTTCTAGCCCGAGAACCAAGGACACTGTTGCAGTTTCAGGCCCAAGAAGCAACAGCAAATTGAGGAGAGAAATCTGGGAGGATGGGACTTCAAGGCATCAGAACTGGCTAGAGTTACTGTCTCTGTCCTTCACCTTCCTGCAGCTGTCTTGCTCTCCTCTCTTTCAGTGGAACTGTTTATAAAACTTTGGATGAAAATTGCATTCAGTCATTGCCTCTCTTCACCCTGGAGAAGGCTCAGGGGACCTCATCACAGTATTCCAGTACTTAAAGGGCAGCCGCTAAGAGAATGGAGGCTTTCTTTTTACAAGGAGACATAGGGAAAATACAAAGGGCAAGGGATGAAAGTTGTACCAAGAGAGGTTTCAGCTCAATACGAAAAATAAACTTTTACTCTGGGAACGATCAATCACTGGAACAACCTCCCAAGGCATGTGGTAGAATTTCTGTCTCTGGAGGTTTTCCAGATGCAATTGCACAGGGTGCTAGGTAATCTCATCTAGGCTTCTTTTCCCATAAAATGTTGGACAGATGATCCTTCAAGGTCTCTTCCAATCTGGGCTGTTCTATGATTCTGTAACTAGCTATCCCCCAAATGCTATTTCTCTGGAGACTGATTCCCAGAGCTTCCCTTCCAGACTTTCAAAGCTGCCTGTATCATCTGCTCTTTCTCTCTGAGGTTAAGGTTGCCGCAGAATAATTTATATTGGAAGGGACCACTGAGGGTCCTCTTGTGCTTAAAGGAGATTGCTCAGAGTCTTCTCCAGTCAAGTTTTTTACAACTTTAAGGTTGGAGATTTCACAGCCTCTCTGGACAATTTGTGTCAGTCTTTGATCACACATATGATGGGGTTTTTTTCCCTCCAAATATATACAGTCAGGATTTCAAATGCTCCAAATTGTGTCTGCTCTTTTCTTATCATCGAGCACCTTCGAAAAGAGTCTGACTTAGGCATCCCCTCCCATTAGGTTATCTTAGAGAGCAATAAGATTTCCCAATGACCTTCCCTTGATCTGAACAGTCCCCGATCTCTCCATTCCTCATATATCCTCTGCTCCAGCTCACTGAACATCTTGGTGGTCCTCCAGGGGCCTTGCTTCAGTCTACCTTTGCCTTTCTTCTACTGGGGAGACCAAAATCAGATGCAATACTTCAGGTGTGGTCTCACATGCGCTGAATTAAGGACAATTATTACTTCCAACCAAGCTAGGTCCAGCTACAAGTATCCAGGGATCAGCAGAGCACAGAGCTAGAACAAAACACCCTAAAAATATGTGCCCAAATGTGAGCAAAATACACAGAGTTTTACTATGACTGGCGTAGCACTGAAAGAGAGATTAAAGTCAGCCACCCAAGCCCAGAGCAGTAGCAGGCTCACAGGTAAGGCAGCCCAACCAGTTGGGAGAGACTGGAGAGACATGAGAGGAGAAAGGTAGGGAACACCATAACATTTCAGAGCATATAACCACTTAAATCAAAGCAGCTACAACTGAGCTTAAATTACTGCAGATCTTAACAGGAATACGAACAGCAGTAATTTCTCCATTATAATATAATGGAGAACTGTATCATGCAAACACTTATTTTCTTATTATCAGTGTAGCATGATTAGACGTTGTACAGCACCATCATGAACAGATGATAAAATGGGCCAAAAGTGGTATTAACCAATAGAACATGGATGCATTTCTGCAACATAGAATATACACGTGAAGACTGCAATCCATACAATCTTTGTAGAGATTGAAGAGATTACATATTGAAGAGATGACATATTGAAGAGATTACATATTTGCATCTGCTATCCAAACCAATGATATCCTGAAAAATTAAAATAAAAAAGAAAAGAAAAATAATTGCTTGGCAAAGCTTCATCTCCAATACACAATACCAAAGCTTCCATATATCTTGAAATTAGACCAATAATAACAAGAAGGAAGAAATTCCTAAGATATATCAGAAAGAAAGCATACACACACAGAGGGAGGAAAAATAGTGATGAAATACTCACCTCTGTGAGTAACTCCCTCAGGAAAGAGTCATGTTAGCATTAGGACCATGAGACATGGTAGCAGTAGTAAGTATAGAGAAAACAACAGCCTGGAAGAGAATGCTTTCATTAGGCCTGCAAATGTTGTCTGTACTAAGGAAAAAGGAACTTTGCATTGCCATGGGGGATTTTTTGGCAGCAACAGCAGCACAGATTGAGTCCCTGTCAAGAGCTGATCATAAGGAACAATCAAAAGCAAAACTCAGGTTTCTTCTTACTTTGTTACTGGAGGAAAAGAAAAGGAATGAAGGAGGCTCTTACGCCAGGAATAGTCCTCAAAGCACTGGAGCAAAGTTCTGGTCAGTTCAATTATTTGGAAATCTGCTTATGAAAGTCTGGTTAACATTTAAGGAATTACTCAGATGAGTAACTGCCTGTCATGGACACTTTTCTGACAACACAGATTTCCTACGTGGGCAAGACTTTCCCCAAGTCCCTTCCAATGATCAGAAGCATTGTCCGCTTCTTCCATTTTCCTGGAAGGAAGGCATTAAAAATGTCAAAAGTTACTGAGTTATACAAACTTACTCTTCTGTCTTTATTTTTTATCTTTTTTTTTTTAACTTTGCCCTCTGTCAAAAGAGGCATATTCTGATTTCTTCTGTTACTGACTTGTTACAGAGAGTTACTTGCAATACAGTCTTATCCTTGACCCAGAAAAATTTATGTAGTTTATGCAAAACAGAAAACGGTCTTTTGGACTGAACTGCCTCCTCTAACACCCGAGTCCATGACTCTAGACACAAGATACTTCTAGCAAAGGCAGAAGCACTTGCCATGTTTGTATTTATTTTAAGTAATGTGATGATAATAGGGCCACACAGTGATTTTTTGTGGCTGGGAGAGGTTAGCAGCACAACTGAGGCTGAAAACTGCTGTCTTAAACTACTTAGAGCAAAGCCACAATATGGAAATACATTCTTTTTTGGAATACAGACTAAGAGGAATGAGCAGTGCTGGTGGGGGTTCCACAAGACTATTTCTGGCTGGAAAAATTGCCCTGATGGAGATTTGCTGGAGCTCCTTGCTGGCCTCCACCTTCACTCACAGTCCTGTGTCACATAATTAAGCCTGGAGGGGATATAGTGTGTCTCATCATGCCCACATGAACATACAGAAAGGGTCTGCTTGAGCAGAGAGGTGGATTTCTGGATTT
>NW_005054322.1:2444271-2444621 GCF_000277835.1 Geospiza fortis
GAGCAGGCAGATGCCCTTGACAGAGGGAAAGGTCATTATTTTTCTGCATAGTTTTCCTACCCACATCACCAGCCAGCTCACTTCCAGTTTGGCAAGCTGCTCTTTAAGCAAAAATCAGCCTGACAGAGACTTTAAGAAATGAAAGTATAATTAGGATCTGTTATATTTGGGATCTGTCTTTGCCATGTTACCGCTGACTTTGGAGCCTGCAATTACTGGCAGAAAGCTTTTAGCAAAGAAAGATTTGAATGAAATAAAAATAAACAACTCCTCCAAAAAACAGCAGTCATGTATCAGGGTGTGTCGTCCAAGGGAGAATCTTAATGGCATCCTTTCACATCTCAATAGCC
>NW_005054322.1:2444631-2445496 GCF_000277835.1 Geospiza fortis
TGGTGAGCTAGCCTGCGTCCGCTAAACAACAAAGAGCAGAATAATTCTGCACTGGAATAAATTCTTCAATCACTTCTTCTTGAATTAATACTAAAATTGCAAAGTGTCTGCACTCCAACCACTACAGCCACATAAAGTAAGGTTGTTTGGAACAAAACAGGTTCCTCCTATGACTGCAAGAGACTTGTATGTGTATTTGCAACATGCCCATTGCTAAAGTATCTGTGTCATGAGCTGATAAAGGAAATACTAATAGAATAATGGAAAAGCTGCATGCATAGGCAGCTCTTACACTGAAAACTAAGTAAAAACAGAGGTCACCTCTGGAAAAGATGGAGATAGAGCCTCCAGGAGCCTAATCCTAAAAGCCACACTCTAAAAAGAACAGCAGCTCTTTGCACACATGAACTTCTGTGTTTGCAAGTACACATGCATATTAAAAATCATAAAAGCAAGACATCTGTGAGGGATGAAATCTCTCATAAAGCATTTCCAAGACCAAGGACAGACTGCATGTAGGGCAGCATACAATGTATTTTGCACCCTACAAACACAAGTGGGGCTATTCTCTGAAATACAAGTTTCTACTTTTGCAATGCTCTTCAGTTAGACTGAAATATTCCAATTCAGATTTTTAAGCTTTCAAACACAGAAACTGTTAAAAAATTAGAAAGGGATTTCAGCGGGGTGAAAGGGGGTCACAAAGGAAGCCTGTGCCCATTCTGAGAACTGGTTCACAAAAGAAACCCTTACACATAAATTGACTACAAGTTTGCAAGGACAATTCTCCAGATTTCTGCAAGGTCATTTCAGGTAAAGGTTTGAAAAGCACACTGTTTCTTTAGATATCCGGGTGTATATCCAG
>NW_005054322.1:2445512-2474849 GCF_000277835.1 Geospiza fortis
TATATATATATATATATATATATATATATAGTGCTTTAAGTGCAGAAGAGGATATCGAGTCCCTCAGAAATCCCATGCTGTTATGTTTAGGACATATTTTGATGATATTTCCTACAAGTTTCCCAGTGATGGCTGTGTCAGCAAGCTCTGGCACAGAATAGCAGCCAGCTGGGTGTGGACTAGACAGCATGTGGACAGGAGTCAGGATGAGGACAGCACTGGAGCCAGAACAGTTGTATCTGTACTGGAAATAAGGCTCTCATTTCTAAAGAATCTGCAGGATACACCCCCCTCTAGGAAAAAAAAAAAAAAAAGAAAACAACTTCATTTTAAATTACAGTCTTTAAATCTACATTACTTAGAATTACGTTTTAAGAGGATTTATGACTAAGATGGGGGAAAAAAAGGCTTCTATATTATTAGCTGCAATTTTGAGGAGGATATCAAAGAAATTATGTTTAAAGGTCTAGTCCTGGCAGTTCACATACATGTGAATTGTTCTGTACAGCTCAGTAGCACCCACTTGCTAGATAGAGAAAGCTGTGCAGGTTTGAACTGGTTGCATTATTGTTGGCATAAATTTACTCAAATTAGAGCTGGAAATGTCCTGCTTTAAAAAAATCCCAAGAACAAGATAATAGTTAATATATATTTGCAGGGCAGCTTGGAAAATCTTATGAAAAAATGTTTTTAAAGATCTTTTTCTCCACTGAACAGCTCAGAGAAGTATGTCCCTGACAAAGGCCCGTAAGGGGCAAAAACACTGGTTATTTGTTCTCTTTTGCTCTTTACAAATGAAGCAAACTACAGTTAATATATTATGCATGTCTTTCAGCATATTTTTATTTAGCCTGCTGTGCCTTGGGAACTTTCACTTTGTTTTGTTTTGCCTTGGGAACTTTGATTTGATTTTGTTTTTCTGGTTAATAATAAAAGTGAAATATTAGGGCAGGACATCAACCAATCTACAGCACGTGAGATTTGTTTAGGTTTCAATGAAACAGCCTCCCAACGTCTCTTTTCCAGTCCCTTATCTTATCAGTCACCAAACCACTCTCCACAAGCTGGCCTGTCAGAGGAACAACATGGGCCAGTTGCTATTAGTAATTTCATTTCCCGTTAACAGGATCTGTTGTTTCACCCGCAAGAATAAGACAGACTTTTCCACACACTGTAGGGCCTCAGTCTTGCACAGTTTGGGTACAGAGTCCAATCTGTGCCTTATACTATTTGAATTCCCGTTAAGGTTGTGATTAAAATGGATAAGCAAAAGATATTCTTCAGTGGCAAGGAATTTACTCCTACTGCAGAACTGAAAGAGGGAAAGTGAACAGCAAAGCCAGTGGGAGAAAGAAGGGGAAGAGAGGACAATTGCCAGATTAGACAGTCACCACATTCACTACTCAGTAGTACTTTTTAATTTTATTTGGGGATGGGAGGATGTCTCTTAACAGGTCTCTCTTTCAATCAGAATATGGGAAAGCTGAGGAGCAAGAATGGATTAAGGAAAGCAGGACCTAAGAGATGGGAATGAAGGCTGAAGGGTTTTGATGGGGCTGAAAATCATGTCCTGAGTAAATAACCAACAGAGTGAGGCAAAGAGTGGAAAAAGTAAAGTTAGAAATTATCTGCAAGGGCAGGGTACAGAAATGGATGGTTGCACAGCAGCACTGAGGGGTAGGCAGGCTTTCCCCCAGCAGCATTTGTATCTATCCTGCCCTACCCCACCAGCTGGAGGGCAGCACCTACACACCACTGCTACAATAAACCGGTATTCTTGGGTAGCTAATTTTCCCCTCCCTTTGCTTCCAACAGGATATCCTCATTCAGTCCCTAACTTTTGTAAAACCCTTTTCCAGCCTGGGGCAAAGTCAAAAACATGCTTACAGGGACAGGCTCCTGGAGGGTCACTATTTATTTTCTGAAGGATACACAGAAATTGTCAGTCTGTTCGTGTTTGTCTAGACAGCAACATACAAATGTGCTGCCCTCCACCCCAAAAAACTGCAAGACACTTTGGACTGAACCAGCTCTGTTTCTTGCCTCTTCAAGGGCTTCAAGCTTGTTGGTCCCATGCAGCAGAACAAGTTATTCTGAAACTCTCAGTGGAGAAACTGTTCCAGTCCTTCAAAGGTGGTGGAGGATGGTTTCAGGATGTCATCCTCCTCTGTCCTCTTGTTTGAGGACCAAATCAGTGGAATTCCTCGACTGTGAACAGCACCCAGGGGTGGAAATAATCTGTTTGCAACAAGAAATTTGAAGTTTCTCATCTATGTGACCCACTTACAACCATGTTTTCCTTCTTCCTACCACTGATTCTCCTTTTCTAATGGTGATTTTGATTTTTTTCATTTGGTTTTTTCATTTATGTATATATATATATATTTATTTACTTCTTTACCCTAGATCTGCTGGGACAATGAAAACATGCAAATTAAGGTCAGAAGACAAGCAGCTCAGATGCAAGCTGAAGGCACTGGCTGTCTGTCCAGGTGAAGGAGAAGGGAACTGTCTCACAACTGTCTAGTTCTGCCAGGTCCCCTTCCTCCCCCCTTCCCTGCACTCTCCTGAGATGTACTTAGTTGTGCAGCTCTGCTCTTACCACGAGACAGCCCCCAGACACAGGTAAAATATCTGGGAATCACACTCTGATAGGCTTGAAACAAGCAAGAACTTTCCTGGCTCACAACCTGGGAATGAGCTGAAAAGGGCTGGGAAGATGGCTCCATAACCCTCAGCGGCAATTCCCACTGGCATCTTGGTATCCCTCCTTTGATAAAGCTTCCCAGGGTACTTCATATGGCTCCTATAAGATCCACAGGAAATTTAAAAGACATTTGCTAAAGATGGACTGAAATACAAGCTGCTGAAGTGCCTTTTTGGTGACGTTACTTGTTCTTGGGCCTGAGAGCTCTTGTCAGCAAGGACTGTAAATGCTGACAGCTGAGATCAGACTGGTAAAGCCAGGCCTGAAAGACAGCTGGCACAATTGCTCAGGTTAACCCCAGGCTGCCCACCATGATGCACATCTTCAAGTGAAGATTGAAACTGTAAGGCACAGAGCAGACAGAAAAAGGAAGAAAAAAAATGAAACAAAACAAAAAAAAAGAAAAAGGCACCTTTTGGTTGGCCCTGTAAAAGTTCCTTTTGGCTGCTTTAGCCCTAAAATCTTGCTGGTGACATAAGCATATTGAGACCAGAAGGTATAAGCTGTCTGACCAACAGCCCTGAAGATGACAGCACTGAAAGCCAGTATCAGGCCTCAGCTCAGCATTATCTCTGAAAACTACTGGTTCTGCAGTCACTGCTGCACCAAAGCACGGGACAATCCTGCTAAGAGCTGAGTCACCAAAACCTGATTTTTTGCTTCGTGGCATTGGCTGCAAAATTAAAAATCTCAGGATGTTTTTCTGCCACTTCTCCTTCATTAAAGACAGATTTTTTTAACAAAGAAAAGAATGGTGTAATCAGTATTAGATTACTCATCTGGCCAAAAACCTATGCCCACATTCAGATAAGAGAAAGAGTTGCTCTTTTGCCTCAGCTACACCCTTAAAGAAGTTAAAAGAAGTTCTTCAAGGAAACAATCACCCCTTTTCCCTTTCCTCTGCCTAACCTAGTGTGTGGCATCTGAAAGGATTCCCTCTCCCCTCATTCTCATCAGTCCTTCTGTACAGGCCTTTGGAAGTGTTAACTCCACCACACCCACAGGAAGCTTGCCCCAGAGCTAAGGAGGCATGAGATCCATCAACCACCTCAGTGTTTGTTACACAGCCCCAGCATAAGCCCTCCTAACTCCAAATGAGCAGCCACCAGGGTGACAGGGTGCAGTGGCTTAACTTGGGCCCTGAAAGTTGCCTATTTGCATCAGTGTACCACTGCACCTGATAGCATTAGATCTGTCTCCTAATAACAAGCTTAATGAGGCTAGAAATGGCAGCACTGGAGTGTCACACCCTGCCACAGAGACACTATTTGACACTATTTGAAAACAATCAGTGCAGTTGTGACTCCTCTTTACTCTGCTGCTATGCTTGGGATGCAGAAGCCCAGGGTGAGGCCAGAATTAATTGCTCTGGACCTGCCATTCTTCCAGTTCCTCCCTTAACACTCAGTGAGTAGTTGGTTTCCTTAGTAGAATAAAACCCAATCAAGTCTTTCCAGGCTGAAAAGGAGAACAGAAAACCTTGCTAGAAAGTGATACTCCATAAAACACTTCCATCAGCTTTAACTTCATGCACTCAATACTTCTCATCATCCTCTTTTCAAGCAAGTAACAGAACCATCACACACTTATGCTAATAAAGCAAATGTAATATTCTCTTCCTCCCTGTTTTCCTTTCTCCCTGGGGTTCATATATTTAAAAAGGGATTCTCTAAATGATGTTTAGAAAAGCTTCCAACTATTTATTCGCTTTCCTTTATCACTGTGCTGAGGTTGCACCCAGCTGATACAGAGGTTTGGTTTTTCCAGCTGGGAATCAGACTGAGGCACAGCAGTAGAAGCAGCAGTCAGATCCCACTGGCAAGACACAAATTTTCAAAGCTGTTGTGAGTATGAACTCATTTAAAAATCATTTAAAAGCCATTTAAATTAATTACAAAAAAAAAAAAAAAAAAACAAAAAACCAGAAAAAAAGGAAGAAAGCTTGCTCAACTAACAGCTTTAGGGCCTGTACTACATCTCATCTCTCAGGCTGGATCCCAGATGGTCAGAGCACCAAATTGCTATTTGAGTTTTAATTATTCTTGTTATTATATTCAAGGTATGTCTGGAGACAAATTATGAAGCCTCTTATGAGTGGTCAGGAAGTAGGCACACATAAAGAGTATCAAAAGGCCCTGTCACACCTTGCCCTATGTCAGGGCTTGGGTCACCAAACTGTCCCAAGCAGATCTGCCATGAATAGAAGAGTCACTGGCAAACACAGCATTTGGAAAGTCTTCACCCAGCTAACATTCATGCACCATGTTCCCTGTTGGAGATGCTTCTGGGATTTGGGTTTGCTTGCAACACTTTTCAAACACTAGCAGAGGTTCCCAAGCTGGCCACCTATGGCCTTGGGTAAAGATTACTACAGAGCTGATTTGATTTGCTGACTGGAGTCCTGGTACCATTCCACTTCACCCATACTGCATGAGCTAAGTGCAGAATGATAGCATATGGGAAGAAATGCTGGTTTCCTGGCATTCCTCCATTCCCTGACCTTCATCTCACACTCAAACCCACACCAACATTGATACCACTCATGCACCAGGTTGGGTGTCCTAACCAGCTTCCGGATGCAAGAAGGCCAGAAAAGAAAAGTCACCCCTGAGGAGAGAAACAGCATCTTGAACTCAGGTCTGAGGCAGAGGCAAGCAAATGGGCAGACAGGCATCCACCACAAAATCTTGTTTGGCTGGTACGTTGGAGGTATTCCAGTTGCCTTTGCCATATTATTAATTCATGCCTTCTTCACACATCATTGCCTGACTTGGAGTTGCACAAAACCTAAACATATATTAAAAGCACTATCATTGCATAAACAGCTCATTAAAATGGATTTTAAATGTAGACTGTAAAACTAAAATAAACAAATCTAAACCAAGGGTAGAATGCCCTTAAAATTAGAGATTTATGCTTGACTGGAGAAAACAAACGAGAGACAGTTCTCTCATTTCATCCCTACAGATATGCCTACCCAGCTGTATATCCTGTAGCAACTAAAAAGGCAGATCCAATGTAATTCCTCTGTGGGCAAACACTAATCTCCTTGCTTTCACAGACAATGGAAAATAAACTCGAGTATTTTCTAGTTTGGTTAGATTATTCCAAACAGACTCTATTTTTTGTAATTCCTCAAAATAGATGCCTTTAAAGATATGTTTATGTGCTCAGCAGTTGTCCTGTGCTTCATCCACCCATTATCTGAGCTGCAAAGTGTGAGACAGAGGCTGCTCCACTTCATAAAATAGACTGGGCTGATGATTTGCTGCAAGACTGTGCCCATGCTAAGAAACTCTGCCTTGAGGGAGCCAATTTTTCTAACTCAGTGGGCATATATCAAGGAACAGTTTGGGTGTGAAGGGACCTTGCAGATCATCCAGTTCCAACCTCCCTGATGTGTGCAGAGACACCTTCCACTGGACCAGGTTGCTCAAAGCCCCATCTAACATGGTCTGGAACATTTCCAGGGACAGGGCTTCCACAGCTTCCCTGGGCAACCTGTTCCATTGTCTCACCACCCTCACAGTAAAGAATTTCATCCTAGTATTTAATCCAAACCTGCCCTCTGTCAGTTCAAGGTCATTACTCCTTGTCCTGTTCACATGCCCTTGTGAAAGCTCCCTCCCCAGCTCTCTTGGACACCTTTAGTTGCTGGAAGGTTCTGGAAGGTCTCTCCAGAGCTTCTCTTCCCCAGACTGATGAACCCCAACTCTCTCTGCCTGCCTTCACCGGAGAGGTGCTCCAGTCCTCTGATCATCTTTGCGGCCCTCTGCTGGAACCACTCCAACAGGTCCATTTCCCTCTTATGCTGGGAGCCCCAGAAGTGGATACAGTGCTCAAAATTACCAAAAATCCTCTGAGACTGGGTTTTAAAGCAACTGAAGTGACCTGGATTTTACAGCAGTATTCACTTCAAAATAGAGGCAGAAGCATTTTAAAGTGTTCAGGATATCACAATAAGAAAAGAAATTGGCCTTATCCTCTGCCCACTAGGACTGCAAACACAGGATTTGACTTTCTGACAGTATTTTAAAAAAACATTTATAACTAGACTTACAGATCACAATTAACAGATAAGCAACCTAGCCAAAATAAAGATAGATTATTTAATGCAGCGAATTCAATATCACATTTAATGCTTTGGAAATCTTCCCTTCTATCTGGCTGCCAGGGTCAACATCTGCCTATTAATCTTTTTAAAACAATAAACATATCAGTTTGAGGCATCATATTATATGATTATGGGACTGGCTATCAGAAGGTATGTGGCAACAATAAAAACTCAAGAGTACTTACTGCTTAATATGCTTGAAATCCAGCACTTTGCAGTTTAATGCACTACAACTGGGAACACTAGTTACAACATCTAATTTCCAAGGGACATGAAATGTTCAAACCCAAGTAGGAAACAAAATTAACTAGTCCAAACCATAAGATTTTGAACAGTAGTTTAAAATAACAGGTTTTTCCATTATAAACACTAATATTTAATATACAACATCCATGATTCTGAAACAAATTTCTGCATTTTGCCTTCTGTTTTCTTCCTCATTAGCCCACTTTGGAAAGAATGCCTCACAACAGTCCTTTCTATGGTGTTTTAGTAAATAAACAATTTTCAGACAACTTCGTAGTGTCACAATAAGAGCTAAATTTCCCAGCATCTATAATAAGAGAAATTACCATTTGATTCCTCACATATTTTGTTAAAAGTAGATTTTCACTTGGACCTTTAGCAAACCATAGTCCTTTCCACTCAAGGGTGAGACACCAAACATAATGAGAAGAGAGGGAATTTCCCAACTCTGTAACTCTGGTGTGAATCACAAACGAAATTTTGCACTTCCTTCCAAACAGATGTCATGGCAGAAGAAGTGGTCACACCCTCTGCAGAGGGATCTTCAAATGTCTCAACGCTGACAAAAAGTGTTTCAATTGAATTTTACATCCAGAATGACCCACTTCCATTTCTCATGAAACTGTTGCAGCATCCCAGCAAAGGCTGTTCAACTTGTCCCTTGTCATAAGCTTTTCAGAGTTTGGAAAGGCCTGTTTGGCTAAAAGGACCTTGAAAATGACCTGCCAGCCCAGTGCTCTTCCCAGAAGAAATTCTTCAAACATTTCTAAGTAAAAAGGACTGTTTTCACACTTGTGTAATGCTTTAATCTGAACTAAATGTGTCAGGTAGCAGAGCAGTATCTGTTACTGCACTCAGTGCTATCAGTAGGGAGCCCACCACTCTGAACATAACAAAATTTTTCTCCCAAATGGTGTCTTTTGGTTTAGTGGATTTTTCATGGGAGACCTAAACAAAACTACTCTCAGTTGGAGACTTGCTCAGAAATCTGACACAAGTCTCCTGAAGTCCTGTAATATTTGGATGCCACAAAACTAACACTGCTGTTGGTAAAAAAGAGAGAGATCCTATCGATGGCAGTGGTGCTGGCATGTGGTGCAGACACCAAATAACTGCATTTATTTTCTTCACCTGTCACGTCTACCCTCACACTCCAGCAGAGAAGCTTATCCACTTTGGAGGTACTTGATGTTTATAGAAATGTCTTGGCACATCACGGAAAGGCAACAATGAGTTAAGTGTGCTATAATGTCTACCCCAACCCCTCACAAACTTCATCCACTGTAGCTGCTGTCTTCAAAAAATCTCAGAGCTCATGCTGCAGCTCATATGTAAAAATTTCTTTAGGTTCTTTAAGTTAACAACACTGCAAAAATTAGAATGTTTCTGGCTGCCTGCAGATATTTTAACAAAATGAAAAATAATATCCTTCAACCCACCTGCGAGTGACCCGCATTTGCTCTGTTGATAACAGCCCATGTTTCCTGCCACTCTTGCACAGGTTGAGAAGACTTGTACCACTCCTACTGCCTGAGCTCCTCTTGAAGAAAAACACTACTCAGACTGCATGAGCTCAAAAACACAAACCTTAAGATAAACCAATCTACCTTTAGACAGACCACATATTTGGTAGCACAATGTTAAGTGTGCTGAGCTAATTAGAAGCTGATGATTCTTCTCCACAAGAGAAGAGCTTCTATTAAGGGAAAATCCATATTCTACCAGATCAAGGTAACTAGTATGGGAGGGAGGAACAAAACAGAACAAAAAAACGATGAGAGCTGTAGTAGAAGTTATTCAATAATTATGCTCTCCCTTTTTACAAAATCCCCAAATATCCAGCAAATCACAATCAATTCTACTTCATGTAATACATCTGCTGCATAATCTGCTGGCTAGGTCTTTGATGTTCTGAAAAACACCAGTAAGTGTCATAAATAAATCCTCTCTAGTTATTTGGCTGCATTGCTCAACTAATATTTCACACAATATCACCAGTATGAAAGCCCACCAATTTTCTGACCTGCTGGTATAATTGGATTAAAATTATTATATTTGAATAAAATTATGCCTGCAGTGTGGTGTATCACTGAGGTTTCCATCTTTCCGTTCATTCAGCAAACAGCTCTGCTGCACATTGTGGGGAACATTTGTCCTTTGTGACAAAGCCATGTCCACATTATAGTCTTGCATGGAAATCTTATACAACGTCAGAAGTATTCCCTTATATCTGGGGAATACTTTTTCTGGACAGATAGAAACCATAAAGCAATATGGGAAACATTTCACCAAGAACAAATGACTTGTTGTGGATTTGTTTTGACTGCTACTAATTATTTCCACCTTCTTTACTTCCACGGCCCAAAAAGAGGGGTTTTAAAATGATGTTATTAAATTGATACATTTGTGCTCATAAGAAGGAAGTCAGAAACCACTGTTTCACATCTGCTGTTTTTCATTTTCTACTTTCCAATTCCAAGGTTTCTCATTGACTGCACAGCACACAGCCCCTCCTGCTTTCTCTTCCCTTCCTCTCGACCAAAAATAGAGAAAAAGCCAAGCCACATCAAACCACAATAAAATATATTTAACTTGTACTATCTTGCAAATACTCCTTAATATTTTGAGAGCTTTATAAAAATTTCAAAATTTTGGGCCTCTATTTGCTCTGTTCCAATAAACCCCTCAAGACAATAGCTGAAACACACACAGTTATTTTTTAAACAAGCCTCTGTTGCTGTTAGCAAATATTTAAGCAATGTCTTTTGCCAGATTCTTTGCCAACATGAACTGCCTGGCTAGTTCCCATGGGGTTTACAGCCTCAAAAAAGTACTCACCCAGAAATGCTGGGGAAAAATAGGGAAATTAATGTAATTGGTAAGTTAAAAAGTAAATATGTGAAATCAATATAGCTTACGGTAAAGCAAGCATCCTTCAGCATGACTCACATTAATCCAATACGGATCATATACAGTGCTTTCAGATGAAGAAGCTACAGCATCTTGAAGTCCTAACAACTTTTATAGCATGTCCTTGAAGTGTCCTGTTCCTTTCATCACTGCTGAGAAAATATCACAATCCCTTTACATTTTCTACCCATAATGATAGGGTGAGAAGTGCTGAGGAAAAAAAATGCAATCACAATAACAGAGGAAAAAAACCCATGATTCATAGGCATAGAAAGTAAATCACTAGGAAAGCCTGTCTTGTCCTCCTCTTTATTTTGCTCATAGGTCAAACAATCTTAATGAAGCCTCCTCCACACTCACTTTATTGTTTGCTCTCATAGAGAGCACAGTCTTTTCAAACTCCTTAGTTACTTTTAAAAGCTATGCTGAAAGTCCTGCATGGGTTATACTGGGTATTTGCTGAAGACCTGCTACAATTGAAAGTACCAAAGCTAAAGGATAGCACCATGCTCTGCTCTGTAATTTACCTGCCAGTATCAGGTAAAGTTGCCAGTGGAAAACTGTGAATGATGATTACTCCCTCTGGGTAATCCACATCACAAAAGGAAAGGGGCTGCTATCTAACTGCCTAACTTCCCTCTAACTTTCAACATACAAATGAAGGTTGTTAACTGCCTGCAATTTTATCTCTTTACCTGAACAAAGGTGATAAATTACCCTATTACATTTTCATATGCAAATTTGAAGCTGGATTGATGTCAGATCAAGAATCTGCTTCAGCAAGTCTGCCTTGCTACATATCTCGTCAAGGACCTTTATCTGGTGGAAGAAGCAGAGGATAAAAAGCCTTTGGGCTATGGGGAGCAAACTCTGGAAAGGAGAACAAAGGTGCATTTGCAGCACTGAGACATTACTGCACTGCCTTAGTCTGCTTTTCCAGGTTGGTATGGGTTGTAAAAACAAAGTAATACAGATATCAGCATGACAACATCCAAAATATTTTCCTAGGATCCCTGAACAGCCAAGCTAAAGCCTTTGCCATTGCATCTTCATTGCTACCTGGAGCTCCTCAAAACAGCTGGATGTAATTGCTAGCCTGAAGAAACCTGCCTTGAAGTGCTAAGCAGAGATTTGGAGTGCTTGGATGGGGTTTTACCACATTTCCTCTGGTGTTTTTATCCTACTCTTGGCACACTTGTTCCACCTGTTCTCCCAACCTTGCTCCATGGAATGCTTTTCTACTTTTTCCCTTAGTTTCTTTTTCCCTTTGAGTGACCTCTCTCTCCATCTCTTCTTCTACTCTTCATGCACAGCATAATGATGATGAAGATGAAACAACGGCCTCACCTAACATCATTCAAACCCATTCCTCCTTCACTCTTTTGACAAGCCTAAAGTCCAGTTCCAGCCACTTCCCACCACTCCAAATTCTTGTTCTTCTCCTTTCAGATAAAACCTTCTCCCAGACACAGTCTGAAATTACTGAGACACTATTATTGACTGGTGTCAATACAGTCAAAACAGATCAGCAGAGAATGTCAGATATTGAAATTTAAATTACTAGCACTAATCAAGTCAGCAATTTTTTCAGACCATAGAAGAGAGAGTTCAGAGATCTCAAAAATAAGAGGTCACTATGCAAATCTAACCAAGAAACAAATTTAGGTCAAATCCTATCCCAGAATAGCCATACCCATTTCCCACTGAGTCACACTGTCTAGATGAAAAAAAACCTCGAGTTTTAACCTTGTTTAATATTCTGAATAGGGATAATCTAATAACAAGCATCAGGACCTTATTGCTTGATGTCCAAAGCAAATGGGCAGACGATTCTCTGCTAGAAACCCTGTCTTTGTTCAACATCTTCTCCAGGGATGTCAAATCCCTTGGGCTTATGAAAGGAATGTAAAGGAAATAGTTTGTACTAACTCAGAATATCTACAAAGTAAATGGACTCATTAAAATCCTTAACAGCTGAAGCTGAATGGCTTAAACATACTGATTTTATGCAGACCTGTGGTGGTGAAATTTCAATATAAGTTATAGTACTCATACCATTTTTTTTTCTTTAATATCTTTTCCTGTTCATAGAACCATCTATTGATGATGGGCAGGCATAATCTATTAAATTTTTCCTTTAGGAGTTTTCTTTGAACTATATGTTTATTGTAACAAAAAAATCCCTTACTTCTGAATTTATCCAGCTGTTTTGAAAACTGGATGTGAAACTAAAAGATCAACATGGCCCTCTGGTATCTTCAGACATGCTCCTGGGGCACTGAGTTTCTTTTTGTCTTTTCAATCCATTTCTTCCTGAACACCAGAATGGAACTTGAAACAATGATTTCTTTTCCCCAGCCACTATTGAAAAATGCCCAGTAATTTCACATATTTTCCTTTCAGACCAAGAATCTTGCAACCATTCCAGGACATGCCAAGTACAGGAGTGACCCGATACAAATACATGACAGAACACTAATAACAGAGAGTTATGGTGGCAGCTTCTCAGACACTATCACTTAATGTCAACACAAATAGACTACTGTGGAAATCCTTCACAATTCTGTTATAAGTTGTTTAGAGCTATTTATTTAATGAAAACCAAAATACTTTCTATATAAACCCTGCAAGATTTCCAACAGCAGTAGACAAGAAACAGATCTGTTTTCTTTTAACCTGTAAAAATCAGATGCCTTAAGGTAAATAATTGCACCTCTGAGTTGTTTGGGCTGCTTTTTTTCACATCTTTCTGTAGTCTTGAGATTAAATGAATATCTGCTTCACACTTCCCTGCAACTACATTTCAAATAAATACTCAGTGACAATTCTTGCCAAGTCTCTCCAGACTATTAAGGATGCAGTGAGTATTTCTGCACTTCTTTGGAAGGCAAAGATATGGGCAGCACACCCATCATCACTGAGGGCTTGCATCATTGCTCTGAGCATATTTCCATCACCTCTGGAAAAGCTGTGCTTGTTTGTTACTATTTCTTTATCTGTCAAGTCCTTGTTCCTTTCTTGGCAAGAGGAATTTTATAGCACAAGGCTTTTGCAGACAGAATTCTTTCTAAAACTTACTTTCTACTATATTTCATTTTAGCGTTTTAGCCATTTTTCCTGCCATCATATGAAAACATGCTTTAACAATCAGCTCCTATTCACTTAGCAAAACAAGAATGTTTCCAGGAGCATGAAGCTTTGCCTAGAGTGTTACAGGCTCACCCTTTCTCAATCCTTGTTGAGATCTGCCACAATGCAATGTGTCATTCCTTCGCAGTACTTCAGATTTCAGCTGACTGAATACAAGTTTTTTCAAGCTTTACAAAGATTTTAGCATGACTTTTCCATTTTTCTTGTTTTTATTCTCCTTATGTACAGTTAAGAAATGGTATTTCTTAGGTAGGGTGGGTCTAAGAAACCCTAGAAACCCAGCTTGCTTTCTATAACTGCTTGTAGGCAGCAGGAACGGGTGCCAGTTGCATTTGGAAGTATTGTTGTAGGCAGCAGTAGGTTCAGAGAGAATGTCATCTGCATCCAGTCAAAGCAAAGGATTCTCAGCCGGAAGAATGTTGTTTTTCCATCCTCAGAAACACTCCAGCTCTCTGGTCTCCTTGCTGCGTAAGGCTGCTCCTGCCGTTTCCGACAGCTCCAGGGTTCCTTTCACACCCCGTCCCACCCTCTTCCTTGAGATGTGGGTTCGGGATTTCATTTCAATTCACTTGTGCTCTCTTCCTTAAATGTATCATTAAAGAACCTACGTGGGAGAAGCCCTATTTAAACCCATCTAGGTTCAACAATGGCAATAAAAATGATTGCATGGTTAAGCTCACAGAAAGCCAAGCACAAGACCTGGGCCAGTACTCTTTTAATCAAATAATTGCTATTCAGGCAAGACTTTCTATGCAACAATTATTTCTTTTTAAAAGCCCCCAAAGTACTTGAATGAACTCAAGCACTTGAGTGACTTTATTTAATTCCCATCATAATACTGTATTATAAATACATTGGAATATTTCTTAAGCTTTGTATATATATTTTTTTCCTAATCATACCACTAGAAAAATAATACCACACTCCGGGATAAAAGAAAAAACACTGTTATTGGGAAGAAGCTTCTTCTTTAGCTTGCCAAGCAGCTACCAGCCTTCCAAGCAGCAGAAATGGCATACAGTGGAGTTGCTATACAACACAATCAGAGGGGGTTTGGAGAGTTGCTTTGCTGTTTCCAAATGTATAATGACTGTTCTGAAATGACTGTGTTTTGCATGAGGAGGATTTGAAGGGAAGCAGGTGGCCACTAACAACAGTAAACATTGTGCTGCTGTTAAGGATGGGGGAGGAGGAGGGCAAGAGCCTGATGGCAGAATATTTTGTTTCCCTATGACTATCTCAAAGAAGCACTTGCTTCATCATCAATCCACTGAAACTCTGGTCTCCAAAGGTTAACTTTTTTTAAATATGGTAATAACAATATAGTTAAATTGGTTTCTTGCTTTCTCTTGATGATTTCGTCATCAAAAAACTTCCACATTGAGTAGTGCTATGCATGAAGGGACACCAAAGACTTTTGCATTTTTACAATACAGGCAATACAGAGGAAAGAAAAAGAGAGAGAGGGGAAGCAGAAAAAAATTGAGGTTATTTACTTGTCTTTAACAGGCTTTGATTACTTTCCGAGTATAAAGGAATTGACCATACCATGCAGACGTAATCGTGTCTGCCCTTCATAAAAATATTTTTAAACAGCAGCCTCTTTTATCTATAGCATAGATTGAATGCTACTCACCATGCAATAGTTTCAGAAAGATTTTCCACAAGAAGGATGATCTCAGACTCCACAAAATACATCTTACCTGCTTCGCTCACATTTCAAATTACCCAGTCTAAATACTATCAACAAAATCAAATACATATATACAAACATATATATTTCCTTTGAGAAGAAATAATTGCAGCACTCTGGCTCTGCTAACTTAGAGGGTATTCCCTGGCCAAATCCCACTAATTATAACTCCCACCACCAAAATCCTGCCCTCACCAGAGTGAAGGACTGCAGGGCTGGAATAATTTATAAAGTCAACCATGCCATTAGCAGGAGGTGAGCTGCATGCTCTCCCCTTCTACCAAAAAAGCCAGAGTGGTTCTTGTATTTAATTAATCTACACCTGCTGTCGTTTTTCTGGGGATTGTGCCCATTTGTGCAGACTACCAAGATTACAGAATAGCACAAATGCATCCAGCAAAGTGCCCTTAACAGGCATTTGCTTGCCAAAAGAGAACTATCTATATTCTCAGTGAGAGTTAGGAGCATTTGTGGTTAAATGGAAAAACATATTAATAGCTTCCCTGTTTCTTCTCCTCTGCAGGCTAATGTACTCCAGAAAACAGATTTTGTTTCAAAAGAGCAGGAATATGTCTGGAAGAGCTCCTTGTTAAACTACTGGCTACGTACAGATAATACCATCCTGGGGACAATTTTTTCCAGCTACTTTTAATGTGAAGCAGCATTTTCAAAATCATTTTTTCAGACAGCACTTCCACATGTGAAGGGCTTGAATTTTGATGGCCCCGAAGTAACAGTAATATTGCCTTAGCTGTAGAGCCAGCTCTGCAAGACACTAAACGTCCTTGACTTTCATTATTTAAAAGTGCACCTTTCCTGGTAGGATTTTACACTAAAAATAATCCTTTTAGGAATGCAGAGAACCCAGCTGGAGTCCAAAAATAATAATAGTAGTGATGTTAATAATAATTCTAATAATGAGTTTATTGAGCCTAGCAGAATTTTACCTTACAAAAGGAGATGTTCCATATCTTGGTTTTTGTAGCACAGTACCAGTTTTTCAGTTCAAATTTGTAGGTGCCTTCCTACCAAACTATTCTATTTTAGTACATGTATCATCAGATAGAAGCTGTCACACATTGATGCTAAGAGTTTGGTCAAGTGCATGCTTGTTCATCCCAGGGCAGGAAATTCTCCTCCTTAAGCAGTGTGAGAAACTTCACCTCTTGCGCAAGCAGATGCCTACACTCCTTCAGAGGGCAAGCAATATGGATCAACAAAAATGTAGATTAAGATAAACACCTAAAGAGTCAGCCAGGACAGACAGCATCTCCTGCTTAAAAGCCAGTGTTGGTATTTTGGAAATAACAATTATTCTACCAACTGATGCTGGTAAACATTGGCAAATGAGCCAAGAGTTCACAATTACCTTCAGATATGCTAATACAGCTAACTTATGTCATGTTACCTTTTAGCTTCTTGAACTGTTTTGTTACTCTTCTGTTTTTGTATGCTCCACTTGTGCATTGCATAAGTATCACTTATTCAGTGAGGAGAAGGCAGGGGAGAGTGATGAACTTCCATTAAAATGGAAAACACGAGGCCAGAATATTTCATGTTAAGCATAGAGTGAAATTTGTTTTCTGATGAAACTAAAACAGACCCTTGAACTTAAAAGTCAATGACAGGAAAAAAAATACCATGAAGATATGATTTATAGTAGTAAAAGAAAGTTATTCAGGAGTCAATAATTTTTCAAAAGGATTAACAGAGCATATGCAGCATTTTCCATAATGAGATAGGGTAAGTATAGGAAGCTCAATTTGCATGCTATTTGGATTAAATTGATATTTAAACTGTTGATATCTAAAGTGCTGTTGCTGTGACAGTAAAGGTAGAGGTCCTGTACAGCCTCTGAAAATTAATATAGTTCAGAGAAAATTGTAAAAATTGCAATCCTTTTCATATCTAGTGGGATTTAAACTATACAAGAAGGATGGTTTAGGTGACTAAATTTCCATTTTTTATCATCAGGACACAGGGGCTGGCTAAAAAAAAAGGCATCAAAGTAACTTTTTGAATTCAGATGTATCTGCCTCTGGGATTCAACTAGGAATTTAATGCCAAATGGAAAACAGTAGGTAAGCATGAAAGCTGAAGTAATTTATCACTGCTATCTTTTCAACAGATAAGCATTTCTTTGTTTGAACAAGCACACATTACAGTACATTAAAAGAAAAATGTTTTGGACAGCACAGCTTCCATAGGGCTTCTACATAATGAAATTTCAGAAAACATTCAGTATAAAAGTTTTGGTGCACAAAGAAGATTATTAATTTTCCTTCTGCATGACAAATAGATAAATATCTCTATGCTAAACACAATTTTAAAGCATCATACAGTGTTCACGTTCGTATTTTCAATGCTTCAGAAAGCACTAGAAAGGTACTCAAATTATTAATTTCTTGACATATACAGTTTAAAAAGGCCCAAACTATGCAATTGAAAACTACTGTTTTTCTCTAGACTGCCACTTATAAACCCAACATTGAAACACCCTGATTTCTTTCCATCTCATACATCAGTACCAGTCATAATGATTCCACAGACCCTCTTGCTGCAACATCACTATCTTGTGTTTGTGCTGTCAACAGCAGGCATATCAGCAATCTGTTTCACTTTTGGTCATCTCAGTGACTGATCGATCAGAATTTAGTGAATGGCTCTTTGCATGGTGCATGTCCCATGCCAACTAGTTTGGCTCAGGAAATTAAAGAAGAGCAAAGAACTTTACAGTCCCTTCTCCTCCTCAAATGCTTATAAGGGAAAAATACAATTCCTAATTAAATAGAAAATGTTGCTACCACAAATAATAAATAGAAATAAAGGAGGTTGCATTTGTACATATCAGGTAAAATGGAGGAGATTCTAATATATAGTCAGATGTGTTTTATAAGTGATAAAGACAACTGGTATCTGGAAGAATTAGTAGCAGAGGAAATCAATTATTATTTTGATTTTCTATTGTTTTCTCTTCTATATGATTAATGAAAGGCAGCCAGGTATCTATTGCATTGAGACTCCAGTGCTGGATGTGACTGCTGATGCACTGATCATATCAAAATGGAGAGGGAAAAGAATCTTTAAGTAGAATTAGAGTTTATAGCAAACCAAAACCATTGTACCAAATGTTTCCATCAACGTAACCAATCTGCAGAGAGAAAAAGCAGGTTGCCCGATCGACCCTTTGCCTGCCCAGCTGATGGTTATTGGAAAGAAGAGGACAATCGAGTTCTCTTAAGAGTGAATGCAAGCACAAAATAAGGAAAAAAGAAGTAGAAGACTGTCTGTAGACAGTCAAAGAAGAAAAGAAGAAAAGGCAAGGAAGAAAAGTCAACAGAAAGGATCCTAGAGGTTCTTCTCTGTGTCACTGAATCTTTGAGAAAACCAAAGACTCTACAAAGGAACAAAGAAAATACCTTTTGGAGAAGAAAATACCTTTTTACAATGGAAAGGAAGGAGGGAAAGACTTGAAGCTAAATGTGGAAGCCAGATACAAAGTTAAATCAGTGAGAGGAGAGAGAAGCTGCAGTATGCACAGTATTTTGTCCATTTTATTTCTATGTTCTCAAAAGCAATGTCAAAAGCCACAGAGTTTTTAAAAAAGTAAAGATCTAGTTCAGGCTCGCAGCCCTTGCACATCGCACATGGTTCTAACTTCCCTTTTGCCCTGGGCCTCCAAAAACACTCAGCCCTCTATTCAAACTTGAGGGTGGAAGTAGATCTCTGAAGAAGACCACTCCTCTCCTAGTCCTTTAAAGACTTCTTGACTAGACAACATATTTTCTGCACACTTCAAATCTTACAAGGATTCATATTTGAGCTTTTAGCTTATGGCTCCCAGATGAGGCTCAATCCAATAAACTCAACTGATGGGCTTGCAAATTTGTCATATGCTTCTTGAGACATTCACTACTTATAAATATGGTGAAGCTATGTACATTCTTCCATGGATGATAATCCCTTGCTCCTTTGGCCTAACATGACACAGTTCTGCATACCTGACCAGGCAAAGCCTGGCACAATCCCAAACCAGCCTGCAAAGAGGCCAGAACAGTGCCATAAAAAATCCTTCACCAAAGATCAGCCTAGGAATGACAGGTGTATGTATATATTGATGGATGAATCTATAGCTGGGTCATACCCACAGCAGAAGCAAGAATTTCTCAACAGTTCTTTTCCTTTCAGATTTTTGAAAGGACAATGTGAAAATTTAGGTCTACTGAACTGGAGGCAAGGAGAAATGCAAGAAAGATGATAATGTGGCACTATGAGGTGACAAACAAGCCAACAATAAGTCTGTAGTGTAAGAAAGTTATATAACCATTTTCTGAGTTGTCTGGACTTTCTGTACAATACAGAAAATACCTATACCCTACCAAGAAAGCATATTGCAGCAAGTCCCCGCACTGATTTAGGATGGTTGCATTTACCTTTCCTTATAAGCCATCAGAGAGACAACTGTACATTGTGTAAATACAGTTGGGACACGAATTAATTTCAAACCTATCACATAATCTGATGAGATTTCCCTGGAGATCTCCTAGCACTTTGCAGCACTGTGAGCCATTATTTCCATACTTATTGGAAATAACGTCTGAGCCCAGCCAAGGCACAATATTCCCACTGAGAGTTGTCATGATGGGAATGGAATTAATTCATATTGTCACTGGTTATATCCAGGGTCTTTTTGGCATTACTACCATGTAGCCCAAAATATATTTTAATCCATGACAATACAGTACACCACAAAACATAATTTGGGGTGTCCTAAATTTGGATATAGATTCCCTTTTACATATAGAGACCACAAGTCACTTTTCCCTGTATTTACAGAAGCCTGATGCAGCTCCATCATTTTCAGAGGTTGAGCTCCTGGCTTACACCCCTGTGGAATCAGAACTGTATCTGTGACATAACAGAAGCATCCAAGATCCTTTTAACATGCAATTTATTAAAGAGATAGACCTTAATCACAATGAGCTGTGATGCCGGCTGTCATACTTTACAGGATGAGCAAGCAGCTATATATTTTTTTTATTGCAGTTAAATTAATTCACACTTCTTATGAAGTTACTTATCTACTTTAAGAATTCTCCGTGTGGCTGCTGTCGCCAGATCTGGACAGATCCCTTTGTGCTTCACTATAAAACCAGCCATGCTGGAATTTTTGGATGAACTGAAGACTCACCTATGTTAAAATCATTTTTAGATTTCCAAGCCATTCTCCAGGAAACTTTCACCAAATATTTCTGGTTTATTTTTGCAAGCGAATTTTCTCCATTTATAGTTGATCTGTTTTTCTTACCTGATTTATACAAGCATGCTTGTAACACTGCAGTTTGTCACCACGGAAAAAACTGTTTGATCACCATAGCTGATGTCACAGAATGAATCAAGTATGAAAATCATGGAAACTATTTAAAAAAAAAAACCCAAAACATCAAGTAAACAGCTTTCTAAGCAAATTCATTAACAATTTGGAACTACCCAGAAAGAAATTCAATCAAATATGATGTTTTCGTTTCAATTTTCATAAATTTTCAGGGTTTTTTAACCTTTTTATGTTTCTCTGTAGCTGGCAGCCACTGAGCAAAATCCTGTAAAATGGGTTCTAGCAGCCCCACCTCATAGCCAGCATCACAACTCACAACGAGATTGCTGCAGCTTCAAACCCATCTCTCCCAAAACTTTCACAGGAGGCTGAGACACAGCAGTCTTCTCCCTGAGGGTATGCTGAGACCTGACTTGTCCACTTAATTAGCCACTTAACCATTCTAGCAAAAGAGGCTGAACATGCAGCTGTCTGCAAATAGCCTACCATTGCCCAGCAGCTTTAAATATTATATATCTATATCTTTATCTATCTCCATTTTCCTGACAGAAATAACCTCAGGCCAGAAATCTTTTCAGCTGCTGTGTCCTACCCATGTGGATGCTACAGTGATGTCTATTTTATGGATCAATGTTGATTTTATTCCAGGATTCTGTAAAGCTTTGAGGCAAAAGGGAAAGAGAGATACCATTTCATAATCCAGGGGAGCCTTTTGGAGATTTACCCGTAATTCAAGTACAAATCCAGAGTAACCACATTTTTATTTAAATTGTATATTTCTGTATTTAATAGGAAAGTAGATAAACTCATGTATTGCTTTGGCTAACTTACAAATTTCTTTAGCTACTGGTAACACAGCTAAAAATGGCATTCCAAGGTGATTCTAATTTTAGCAATAATAATAAATCTTATTTACCATATTAGTCTTAAAGTTCTATAATTTTGTCACATTTTGCATGAAAAGATAAGCTCAACTTTATTTCTCAAATTGTACCATTGATGCTGCCTTAGAAGCAGCCACTTTCATCACTATCACATGTAAAATCTCTGCGGGATTAAGCTTTAGGAAACACTTTCACAAAAAAGAAATGCCTCTAATTAAATGTAATTAATTTACTAGTGCCCTGGAATTGCAAGTATTTTAAAAATAATATAAACCTCAAGCATTTTTTTTGCTTTGCATGTGATAAATGCTACAATCACTCTTTTCAGTGAAAATACAGAGGAAATAATATTAGGTGACAGCAAGTTCATCGGAGCAGGTCAATTGAGATTGTCAGGATTCATTAGCATGTGTGTGACTGGTAAATAATTGAGTTAATTTTAGGCTGAGTGACATATTTAGAAAACTATGAATCACCTTATTTTGTAAATTTAATCAACCTTTGCTCTTCCCTGGATAATTCAGTGTACATCTGCAATATTAAGTTGCAACTGACTCTTCACTCTGTTGCCCTCACAAATGCTAGTGGTTTGCAAAATTTCAAAACCATCAACTGTATTAAATGCTGGCCTCCAACAAGGATTTCAACACAAATAAAGCATCATAACTACAAAGAAAACAGAAGTGAAAAAAACAAACAAGCAAACAAACAAAAAAACTCCAAAAAAAACTTCCTAGAAGCTGAAGAAGTTACTTTCTTCAACTGAAGTTTTAGCAAGATTTAGCTGAAATCTCTATTTGCTCTGTCTCTAAGAATAAAAATGCTTAAGTCCGCAAGATAGCAAAGCAGAACAATTATTTCTCTGGAAACTTTCCCAAAAAATAGCTTCTGTTTGAAAAATTTAGTCAATCCTCAAATGCTTCTTTGTGACACTCTGTTAGCCCAATTATCTCACGTTACAAAACAAAAACATTGCACTGCATATGGATGTTCCAGCTTTGGCTCTGAAAAATGCTACTTTCAACAGCAGGAAACATCTTTTTTCAAAACTTAGCTTCATTTGGAAGTAAGTCACAATTCCTAGCTAAAGCAAACTATTCTTTTACTTTTCATTGGATGTCTTCTGATCTGTTAGAGGGTTTCTCTTCATTTCTGGAAGAAATTCTATTAGCACTAGATTTTATATTGAATATGACAATAATTAGGTAACAGTGGGTTTTTCTGTGTAAAATTTGAGCTGTGATATGCACTAGCAAAAAGGCCAATTACTCATCAGTTTTGTAGTTTGAATATGCAAACAAGTTGCTTGTGGATTACTGGCAGCTACAACGTGGGCTCTGACACTTAACTGTTATTAATACACAGAGCAATTAATGTAATTATAAATATGGGAAAAATATCAACATTATTTAAACTAGTTAGTTATTAGGAGGTAAAATACTTTGTCAGCTGTAATACAATACAAATTGCTGCACAGTGTTCAATGTGATTATAACACACATATATTCAAAGTACTACAGTTTATATTCTAGGTCTGTCCTCCAGGGATCAATTTATGATATTCTATGCTGGGTATTTTATCTTGACAAAATAAGGACACTTTGTTCATGTGTAGCTACATTTGGCTAGCACACATTTTCTGTGTGGGTAGGATTCCAGATCCAACCCTTGCACAGTGAATAGGGATACACATTGGGATGCATGGGAGGCATCATTAGTATCTACACAAAAAGCACCACACAAGTGTGCACCTGCCTCTCCAATTTGGAAACATTTTCCTCAAGCTTGTATCAATTTTCTTCATTTTTGGCATTGCTTTCTTGAGTGTTCGAGCTAAAAATCCCACTTGGACATTTACCATCTACGCCCCTTGCAAGCAGAGGATATAGTGACAGGCAGTGACTCTGCAGGGGAGGTTTGGGAGGTCTACTGAAATGATCCATGCAGGTGACAGACAGCTAGGTGAGCAATGTAACATGGACAAAACACACTCACATAGGGGACTGCTGCTTTCTTCCATAATCAAACTCATTAATCCATTTAAGCAGAAGTACCTTCATTTTCCTTCATTTTCTTGCACTTGGAATTAAACTCCTGCTCAGAATTAATGGTGTTACAAACAGCAGCCAATCTTAAACAAGACTAGTTCAAATCTTATTAGTGCTTTATTTTTTAAGTCTGACAATTGTGTCACCCATTACTGACATCCTCAATTATTAACACCATGTGTTACTGGGTAGCATATGGCATGTTTAGCAGCGGGATTCGGCCACAACCGCTCCAGTGAATTAGGAGAAGTTGCTCCCAGGTACCAAAGTGGTGTCCTTGTAATCACCTATCGTAAACACACATTTTCCTAGCTCTGCCAAAGGAGACAAATAGATGCAACACCCTGCCAAGTCCGAAAAGCAAAATAACTTTGATTGATAAAAGGGACAACACAGCAGAGGTGCATATTACTAGATCCCCATTCCCTAGATGGGGAAGCAAATTAAATATTAACAGGGAACTGCTAAAAGCTGACACTTTCTCTAACCAAAGCAAATTGCTGCTGCCCAGCTCATAATGGCTGATGCACAGTCCTGCTTTATTTCCCAGCTGCTCCATGAGACTGATTCAAGCTCAATGAAAACAGTCCTTTCTGGATGCAGTCTCAAGTAAGAACAAGAATAGACCAAATATCTCAGTCTAATTGATTAAACAGTTCTGCTTAACATCATTATCAATGGTCTGCATAAGGGGATCAAGTGCACCCTCAGTCTCCTTGCAGAGGACACTAAGTTGGGTGGGAATGGTGATCTGCTGGAGGGCAGGAAAGCTCTGCAGAGGGATCTGGACAGTCTGGATTGATGGGCCAAGACAATTGTATGAGGTTCAGCAAGGCCAAGTCCTGGGTCCTACTCTTGTGTCACAACAGCCCCATGCTGCAGGCTTTGGGAAAAATGGTTTGGAAAGCTGCCTGGTGTAAAAGGACCTGGGGGTGCTGGTTGACAGCCAGCTGGACATAAGCCAGCAATGTGTCCAGAGAAACTTTTCTATCAAATCATGGTCAGATAAGGCAGAAGTACTACTTCCCTACTGGTTACAAAATGGAAGATCCATGCATTACTTTTTCCTGATAACACTACTAAGCAAAAAAGACAGTTTGAAAGTGTTTCCAAAGAGGTAAAATATTTGTGTTTTTAAGAAAGCTCAGTGCAGAATTCAGACAATTTTCTGACAGTTGGTGTCTGAAAGTTCTTTGTTTGATCAGAATGCCTTCATTTTCTTTAAAGAAAGCTAATTTGCTTAGTTGGTATAGAGTACGTATTCAGTGTCCCCCTTCCAGGCGTCACATCTCAACACAGTGTAAGTCATTCTGCATCTCTGGAGGGCTCTTGTGAGCCATACAGGCTTTCAAGACTACCAGCCACCTCCCTGGCCCCTAGAGGAGGGGACAGCCAAAGGACTGCCTCCACAATGGGTGACCACCGCCTGCTGTCACTCGATAGCAATGCCCACGCAGCAGTGCTGAGGGACTCCATGCCCTGTGCCAGGGCTTTGTTCCATGCACAGCCCTTCCAGCTGAACTTCCCACTTTCTGCCTGCTTGCCACATTTCACATTACTTTCTGGGTTTAATGTTTCAGATTTGTGTGAAGTTTAAAAAAAATAAAAAAAAAAGTGGGAGCGTGCCAGTTATTCCTCTGAGGTTTCAGAACACTAACTTTGCAGTTCTTCTGCTGTTTGGCACAGGCTGCCACAGATGGAAGACAGATATCTGTCCGCCAATGTTTAAAGAGGACCAGATTTTTTTGTTTAAAATCTTTTGCTGTTCATCACTTACAGCCATACAATCAGCCAGACCAGCCCTTCCCTCCATAACAAATGCATTCACAAAATGAACAGGGGAGACCATTGCCTGCACAGGATTCACACACCCAGAGATGTCTGGGGTGCATTGGGACTGCCTTGATGGATAGTTTTGGAAAGAAAGGGGCCAATTTTTTCTAACCTGGCTTGAAAAGCTCTGAAACTCACATACCCTTCTACCACAAGGGAGCTCATTTAATGACAAGGAAAACAAAGTTGTCCAGTAGCCTTTTCAGCAACATCAGCCAGGAATTTGCTAATTTTGAGTTGGTCCAACCTAAATATCTGAGGGAAGCTGTTGAATTGGTGCATGCTCTTGCTAAATCAGCTGTGTTCCCTTGCCTGCTGATGGCTGCTGACTTAGTCTGACCTCAGATACTCCAGCTTCCTCCCCCAAGTGTTACAGTCGCTCTCTGCTATCACACCTGATCTTTCACAAAAGTTCCTGCACCTTCCAGGCTTGTCACAACAGCCCTTGGAGCATAAGCTGAAGCCACCTTGACACAACAGATTTCCTTTTGTTCTTGGAGACACGCATATGCCACAGAGACTGCAGTTCACCACCTATACAGTTCAAGCACTCCTGAGCACACCCAAGTGGGATAGCACTTTTGCAAACTGGGCAGCACTGCTGCTTCCTTTTCTTCACCCCCCTTTCTTTTTTTTCCCTTTTAAAGTAAAAAGTTGGCTGAAGCAAGTCTGTTTGAAGTTAAATTCCTAATTTATGCTCAGTGAGCTGTCTTGTGCTGTGTCCAAAACTGGCAGAGAAACATTGTCGACCTTTCCTGGAACCCCTATGCGCAGCCTAGCAAATGAAGCTTTCTCTTCTGCTCCAGCATCCCCGGAGCCTGAATACTTCAAGGATTAAGGATTTCTTGCTTATGCAGAAGGGCGGTGTCTGCATGACTGTGTGCATGCAAGGAAAGCAGAAAGTAAGCTATGTCACAAAGTCCTGCAGTGCTCACTCCTTTCTTCCTTCCTGCATGACACCTTGGGGAAAATTCAGGGAGAAAATGAATGCTGCAAAATGACAGGCACTGGACAGTGTCTGGAGGAAAGCAGGTAAACTTGCTACCCCAGGGACAAGGGCATGGCTGGCAGGAGGGGAGAATCCAGACGGCTGGTTCTCTCCCAGCTGGGGATGAAGAAGTCACAGGTGAAGCAGGGCCACGTGCCTTACTAATAGCAGCAGCTTCCTGCTCAAAATAAGAAGCAGGTTCACACATTTGTTCTCCAGTTGAGTTCAGACGTAAGCTGCAACACAGATGTTCACAGGGCACAAAGGGGACACCCAGCAGAGCTGGCTGCAAAAGAAAATTTACAGGAATGACAGCAAGTTGCCTTTTACAGCAGGCTCTCTAGAGAGGCAGTAAAAGGAAAGCTCATTCCGCTATGATTTTTTTTTCCTGAAACTCCTCCTTGTGTAAGGTCTCACTACAGCTAATCTCCAGAGACTGCAAACGAATTAAGAAGAGGAGAAAACATAGGAAAGCAAAATAAGAAAGCAGAGTAGAAAAAAAGCAGAAGACATGAGAGTCAAGAAATGTATCACAAAAGGTAGCAGTAAGGGCATGCCAATAGATGTGAGAAATATTAGGAAAACATAAACATCGGAACATTGATCTTTTTCACACACTCTGAAAGGGTGATTAGACATCCCATGGAATCCTCTGACAGGCCTAGACACAGGTCTGTACATCCAGGAGCTCCAGCAGTAGGACATTAGGTGATCCAGGCAGGTACCTGACTCCATGCATAAATTGGAGACAACGGTTCTTCTCCGTTTTAGCTTTTGCTAAAATTTAGCTATTTAGTTTTTGCTAAATATCTTGGGACCTACAGGTGAAGCATGCTATGAAGATATGTTGCATTCAAATTCTTACAGAATAAGCAACTTAGTGCAAAAATCCATTTTTATGAATTTCATGCATAAGCATTTAACCTCTCCCCATTTTTAAATCTCTTCAAAGTTTCTCACACAGATCAAGGTAAGTCCAACTGTTACATCCAGTATTCAAGAAATCTTTCACTTCTTCAAACTGAACTGAATCTCAAAAAAATTGCCTAGGTCTATGAACTCTTTTGAAAGAATAAGAACTTCTAAATCTTCTTTCATTTAACGTTCTCCATTACTAGGAGTTCAGCAGAGCTTCAAGAATCATAAAGTGTGATCTGACTTTTAAAAAAGAAATCACCTGGAAATTGCTTTGTTATCTGCAAGAATGTATTTCTGAAATTGCCTGAATATTTTCTGTAAATGATTGAAGTAAGATGTGAGCATCACTGAAACACCTAAGAAGAAAATTTCCAGGAACTTCAATGTACTCAAGTTTTCAACCTTTATGGTAATTTCCTTCCCATATTTAGTTATATTCATACCTTTGCTACCTTCAACAGTTGCAAAAAAGCCCCAAAGGAAACACAGATGTAAAGCCAGATGAAGCACAGCCTCAAGTAAGGTGGGATCAAGAGAAGAGCCACTTCCTCTCACTGATTTTACCTTCAAAACTTCTTACTTGCTTGTTGAGACTCACCTTTTGGTTCACTCTCAAGTTTGTGGGTTTGGCTAAACATTAATCTCTGAGCAACTGTGAATGTCATACCCTTCCAAATTTCTGTCCTACAGTAACCATGTGTTATTGAAAATTCAGCCTGCAAAGATCCATCACAGTATCCCATTCACAGCAATTGAGATTTATCAAGAGCTGTAAGGAGCTCAGCATTAAACTATCAACAAAACTCACATGGTCCAAACCATCCAACACAAAGCATGAATGTATCCATGACACGTACCTATTTATTGCAGATACTTTCCCAGTTTCAAGAAGCATATAATCTTGAAGAACTGCTTCAAGTTCAGAATCCAAGATCTGATAAAAAAGATTATATATTTTTAAAGTCATTAAAAGTATACAGCTTAAGCACATAAAATGAAAAAAAATATATATTGTGCAAAATTACTACTTTGAAATGAGCCCGTGAGCCAGTCCTTCTGAAGCTGTGCATCACCTGAGATATGTGGGTGATAACAATGATGGTATGGTAATTTATAGCACATTACATTTAAGGTATATAATATTGTATAGATTCTTAAGCAACTTCTACACGTGAGTTCAAAACTAGTAGAAAACTCAAAAAAAGTCCCAAAATTTTCAAATAGTAATTTTGCTACAATCATTTGCAATGAAAAAACAAACACAACATATTGAGTATTAAAACTGCCAGTGGCATATCAGAAAATATAAATGATTTAGGAAATCACAAGCATCCTTATGTGCATTTAAGGAGTATTCTGCCTTTAGCTTGCAGCAGTGACACGAATAGGGAAACCACATGAAACAGTGAAGTGAATAGGGAAACCACATGAAAAATCAAGGGTATCCTTAAGTGCATTATTTCTTTAATGTTCAGAAATGCTGAACATGGCAGTTCTGTTACAGGTGTGAAATTATGGATGTACATCCTTGTAAGGATACATATAACACCTAATCACAATTAGTCCCAGAGTCTCTGTAAATTTTCCTGGTGATTCTCATACAGTGACCCTGAGCATAATGCATTTATTAAACCTGATGTGCTTAACAAAGCAAAAATTGGAAGATGCAGTAGTAGAAAGAAATAGGCTCAGAAGACTATGGAAGGACACAAAGGAGGAAAAAAAAAAGAAAAGGAAAAATGGGAAGAAAGTTCATGTGTCCAAATGCAGTTGGTCTGATCTCTGTTCTGCATAATAACCATCATTAGTATATGCTCTATTGAGTATTTTGGTGGCACTATTGGCAACTTAGCATTCTGCAACAAGAAACACCTTTTCACACAGGACTGCCACGCAGTATTATCTTTAAGATATCCTGTATTATCTTTAAGATAATAAAGAGCCTATATTTTAAAAAGTCTTGTCTCTTTTCTTTCCACAGAGTTTTTCCTGAGCTTTGTACAGCAGCTGTGCTACTGGTACCTACCACATAATTCCCAGTGAAGGCAAAGAGAATCAGCTATAGAATTGTCTACGCCCACTATGCATCAATGGTCACCAGCTGGGAGCACCTATGTGTCCCAGCTGAAAAGCAGACATTTGCTTCTCCAAAGGATCAGCCCACCCAAGGAGTCCTGGACTCCCTCTGTTCCCTTCTGTGAGCTGGTAATTTTCAAACAGAGAGATGAAATGTAAATATCAGCATGGGTAATTATTTCACTGCTCATTTTTTGCAAGATAATCAGACAGAAAGATAAGACTCACTCTGAGGAACAGAAGCAGTAGAAATTTTTATCCAGCAACAGCATGAAAGATTCTGCCAATTCTTCTTACAAAAGCAACAGCTCACTGATTTGTAGCTGCTGCCTACTTTCATGTGCAAGAGCAACAGAAATCCCTCACTGGTATTCTCTACATATTTTCAGGCAATCACTACAAATATGACAACTTCTAGGATTATTTATTCTATGC
>NW_005054322.1:2474886-2479281 GCF_000277835.1 Geospiza fortis
TCAGAAGCTCAGATTCAATCACACAGGCACGAGTAACATCACTACATCTCCACCCTTTGCACCTCCTACTCAATTCCCCAAAAGATATTTCCACAATAATGCATAATCACAAAGAGAATGTCATTAAAGTGAATCTCAGCAAAATACCATCTCTAAAATGAGTGGGAGCTACTTATTAGATAATGCCAATAAAAATCTGGAAGATCAGAAGGCGGCCAAAGTTTACCCTTTATTTTCTACAGTAATATCCTTCCTTTTTTCTACTTCTTCATCAGTTAGCCTTGTTACAACTTTTTCCACATACAATCACAGAAAATCTCCAGATGGAAGGCACCCATAGAAGGCACCCAAGAATCACTGAGTCCAGCTCTCTGCTCCTTGCAGGACTACCTAAAACTAGGCCAAATGACTACAAGCATTGTCCAGACACTCTCTGGATTCTGACAAGCTTGATGCCATGACTATTTCTTTGGGGAGCCTGCTCCAGTGACTGACCACCTACCCAGTGAAGCACCTTTCCATAATGCCCAATCTGAACTTCCCTGCAATTTCATTCCATGTCCTTGAGTCCTGTCACTGGTCCCCAGGGAAAGGAGATCAGCATCTCCACCTCTGCTGGCCTCTCCTGAGGCACCCCCTAAGCTATGTTTTGCCTCTTATTTATCCCCTTCATTTCTTACCCAATTTATGACTGCCCATTTTACCTTCACTTGCAAGGCCTCTGCAGTTGACAATAAGCACTCATCTCACCACATCTTGACAGGAATTACCACCCATCAGATGTAGCACGTTAACTACCTAAATATAGGCTGTTTCCTGCCTGAAACATCTTCAGCCAAGTGACCTTGACAATAAGTAGAGATTCCAGGGACTGAACTGTCAGGTCCTGCAAAACTTCTGTCATAAAGGTAAACTTCAAACTGACCAGGTGCAAAACCCTACTAATTTGATAATGTATGAAATTATATTTCTCACAGACACATTTCAGGGTATTGTTGACCTGAGAATTTCTTATGGCATATTTACAGAGAAATGTTATGAATTATTGCATGGCTGAGATAGCTCTGCGACAGAATGTTTGCAACCAAAGATAAGAACAATTGTGTGTTAAGTACAAGCACACAATTTGCTGTGCATAATATTAGCAGGGTTTATTTTAGAATTGACCACCCACCTGACTGTTCCAAAAAACCTCCTGGAGTTGCTACAAGATGCCAGAGAAAAGTTTTCACTTGTAGCAGACTTTCTGTCTTTAATAACACCAGCTGTCGCTTTTACAAACACATTATGCCCTTCACATATTATCCCATATTCTGCAAACACCAAAAAACCCCAAACTCTCCCACAGTTATTAACATCTGCTTCACTTACTGATTCTGACAATCTGAAGGACAAAGGCATGATTTAACAGATTGCTCCACATAAAGCAGCTATGCAGTCCACAGAAGGATTCATCAAATGCCCCTGTCAGAGAGCTTTACAAAGCGCAGCTTAATGAACGTATGCAAATTGCTATAATATATAAAATGCCTGATACCACTTCAACAAGCAACGTGCCTATGAAATCTAGGGAGAATGGTAAGAGAGATCAATCTAATTTGTCTTTGAAATAAAGTGATTCGGTTTCCTCCAGATAATTTCAATGGTTTTTTTTTTCTTGAATGCCCTGAAGCACACATTACATACAAAGAACTACTGCTTTAGGCACTGGAAGATGTGATTATTCAATAGAAAAAACATGCAGCAAGAGACAAACTGGAAGCACACTGGTAGTCTTCAATATTTTCCTTCAATGTTTTGACATTCTGGCACTTTTAAAAAAATGTTTTTTCCAAGCCTTGTTGCATTTAAACAGCCCCTGTTTTTTTCTGGTGTTGCTTGATATGAGGTTGAAGCCTGAGTGCAAGTCAGGCTGATAGTTACAGCATGAGGAAATGCTCAGATATGAAAGTGCACCAGAAAACAACATGCATAGAGGATGATTGCTGCTGCTGCTGCTGTTTTCAACATTATTGATCTAGAAATCTGATCTTTTTTTTTCCATCAAGATAAGGAAAGAATAGCTTATGAGCAAAAAATACTTTTGATGGAAAAAATCAACATTTTCTAGAGCTTTATCTCTCTGGAGAACTGAAAGTTCTTCTCACCAACTGACATCAAAAAAGAATGTATAAAAATACCCTTGTGTTTTGTCAAAGAAGCTAAAACCCACAATCACCCTTTAAGAAGTTTGTGGAAAAACAGACAGAATGTCTCTAATTTTTTTTTTTTTTTACTTACATTTAAGGGCAGGCAGGTGTGAAACACAAAGAAGACTGTGAAGCACCACAATTATCTCTCTTTGTATCTCATTCTGGGACCATAAAAGGAAAAGGAACACTAGGTAACACTTTCTCAGGTGGTTCTTGGTTATTTTAGGAGAATTCTCGGTGTAGTATTTGAACAGATAAACAGTTTCAACTCTTACTTTATGTCACAGTATGATAGAATCACTCAGGTTATAAAGACCTCTGACATCACCGAGTCCAGCCATTAACTCAGCGCTGTCAAGGCCAGCACTAAATCATGTGCCTAAGCACCACATCTACGTGACTTTTAAATACTCCCAGGGCTGGTGACCCAACCACTTCCCTGGGCAGTTTGTACCAATGCCTGACCATCCTTTTGCTGAAGACTTTTTCCTCATATCCAATCTAAACTTTCCCTGGCACAACTTGAGGCCGTTTCCTCTTGTTTTATTGCTTGTAACCTGGGAGAGGAGACTGGCTCCCACCAGTTTGCAACTTCCTTTCAAGTAGAGAGGGGTAAGGTCCTCCTAGGCCTCCTTTTCTTGAGGCTAAACAATTTCAGTTTCCTCGGCCTCTCCTCACAAGACTTGTGCACTAGGTCCTTCGTGCATTAGATGATTCTTGTTAAAACAGAAGTAATTGCTGTTACTGTCAAAGCTAGACACAAATTTTGCTCAGTGCCGTAGGCAAAATGACCAAGATCAGCAGTACTTGGTGCAGGATTCTCATATCTCTCAATCATGGGACCACAGTTTCTGCACTGAGAATTAACTAAATTGTAAAATAAGAGTCCAAACTGGAATACCATGTCAGAAATGTATTGTGATCTCCTCATTTTAGAGGCACTAACTTGTAAAATCCTTTCCATTCTGTTACACTAAATATTCAGTATGTGCCAGGCACCGTGTAAAAAGCTTTTATTTCTGAGCAAATGAATATACATTAGAGTGAGTGTTTATAACATTTTTCTAGCTTTGGGTTTATATAACTGACAATTAAGGGGTGATATCTTCAACACTATGTATCACTTCCACATGCCAGTATCACTTCTAGATGCCAGTTAGCAATATTTAACAAAGGAGGCAATTCTCATTTTTATGTCTTTTGTTTTTGTATTCAGATTTGGTCCTCCAGCTTTGCACTCAGTCAAATACTAAAATCAGGGAATAAATGACCATGACAAGCCTTCCTTTATTCTATCTCATTTCTCGAAATAACTCTTTCAGCTTCCATCACTACCATCCCTATTTTAAATTTGTTCTTTTAAACACAAATCTACTAGTACAGAAAAATCTCTCCCCTTTTGACTGTGCATCAAGGCCAACAGATTCACAGCTGATATAGGTAATAAAGGCAAGTTAAGGAAGGTCCATGTCACACCTCCTCTCTTATCTCCTGAACCTATATAAAGATATACTAATTATCATAAAATTAAACATTCTAACTTTTCCCTGAAATAGAAAATTATTATTCTTGGGAGTCAATCTTCTTATAGCTCCCTTATGATGTAACATCTAACGGATTTGAGGGTACAAAAAGAACCTCTAATACAGATTCCAGATTCAGTTTAAGAAAACAGCTTCAATGAAGTATATTAACGTGTAGACCATCATTGACAAAATTACAGTCACACTTTGTGCAATAGTGTGCTACATGATAATGCACAAAAGCATTTTTTTAACCCATTACTTTGTGGTGGTTTTTCAGGATTCTTTTCCTCAGGAACAGCAGCACTTAAAATCAGGATGTACTGCTTTAACAAAATAGGTGTGAAGCAGAACCAGTCCACCCTGTCCCACATCCCTACCCACTGACAGATTCCTGCCATCCACTGCAGTGAGGATATTAACCCATCACTGTTATGGACAACCTACACATGCTGGACAGCAGCATAATCAGTAACAGCAAATGGTTCTGGGACAATCCTGAAATGACAGTGAAGTAGATGAGAAAGTGCAATCCTTGGTTTGATAAGCTCCTTGGCAAGCTAGTACAAACCCATGTTCCCTGTTAAAAAAAGAAAAATGAGAAGAATAAAAAAGTTGGTTAGATTTCAGACCTTTTTCTACTCAAAGAAAGTGAATTTCCAGTGGCTGAAAATGCCCTC